>NW_026756428.1:0-1163 GCF_022355385.1 Mustela nigripes
ATTTCTTGAGCATTCATTACATCTCTCAGTTAAAATGGGTTCTTTTACGGTATTGATTCATTTGAGTTTTTTCAAAATGGGAAGAATTTTCAAAATGGTGTTTTCCTCAAGGTTCAGAGTATGTCTTAGCCTCATCTTTACTCTTTTTGAAATTCACTTTTCAAATTCTTGTCCCTCTTTTTATCTTTTTAAATTAAAATGTTTTATTTTTACTATTTTTTATTTGAGTATAGTTGATATTCAGTGTTACATTGGTTTCAGTTTTTCAATATCTCCATACATTATTCTATGATCACTACAAATATAGCCACCATCTGTCACCATATAACACTATTATAATATCATTGACTATATTCTCTACACTGTCCCATATCTCTTTTTAAAATCTCTGATTTTTATGTTTTCTGTTATACCAATTTTCGACCATCATTTTACTTGGTTACTTTAATAAATTATGCCTGATTACACACTCTTGCTGAAAACCATAGCATTTGATTTATAGTAGTCTTCTTCTTCTTCTTTTTATATTAACATATAATGTATTATTAGCCCCAGGGGTACAGGTCTGTGAATCGCCAGGTTTACACACTTCACAGCACTCACCACAGCACATACCTCCCCAATGTTCATAACCCCACCACCCTATCCCTACCCTCCCCACCCCCCCACCAACTCTCAGTTTGTTTTGTGAGAATAAGAGTCTCTTATGGTTTGTCTCCCTCCCGATCCCATCTTGTTTCACTTACTCTTTTCCTGTCCCCCAAACCCCCCACATTGGACCTCCGTTTCCTCATATCAGGGAGATCATATGATAGTGTCTTTCTCTGGTTGACTTATTTTGCTAAGCGTAATACCCTCTAGTTCCATCCATGTCAACGCAAATGGCAAGATTTCATTTCTTTTGATGGCTGCATAGTATTCCATCATATATATATATACCATTCATTTGTTGATGGACATCTAGGTTCTTTCCATAGTTTGGCTATTGTGGATATTACTGCTATAAACATTTGGTGCACGTGCTCCTTTGGATTATATAGCAGTCTTCTTTACCTCTATCAGAACCCCAGGAAGCTTTATTTATTTATTTACTCACATAAACAGATGATCCAACATGACGTTTTTTGATGTTCAAATGTATTATAATGTCTTACCACTTAACA
>NW_026756429.1:0-1163 GCF_022355385.1 Mustela nigripes
CAGAAAAGACCTCAGATAGCCAAAGGAATATTGAAAAAGAAAGCCAATGTTGGTGGCATCACAATTCTAGACTTCAAGCTCTATTACAAAGCTGTCATCATCAAGACAGTATGGTACTGGCACAAAAACAGACACATAGATCAATGGAACAGAATAGAGAGCCCAGAAATAGACTCTCTACTCTATGGTCAACTAATCTTTGACATAGCAGGAAAGGATGTCCAATGGAAAAAAGACAGCCTGTTCAACAAATGTTGTTTGGAAAATTGGACAGTCACATGCAGAAAAATGAAACTGGACCATTTCCTTATACCACACACAAAATGGACTCCAAATGGGTGAGGACCTCAATTTGAGAAAGGAATCCATCAAAATCCTTGAGGAGCAACCTCTTCGACCTCAGGTGCAGTGACTTCTTTCTAGGAACAACAACAACGGTAAGTGAAGCAAGGACAAAAATGAACTATTGGGACTTCATCAAGATCAAAAGCTTTTGCACAGCAAAGGAAACAGTCAACAAAACCAAAAAACAACTGACAGACTGGAGAATATTAGATAATGAAATTATCTAAGGAAATGAGTGATATTAATTTCTAAGATAATGAAGGAGAAGATATTTGCAAATGACATATCAGATAAAGGGCTATTATCCAAAATCTACAAAGAACTTACCAAACTCAACACCCAAAGAACAAAGAATCCAATCAAGAAATGGGCAGAGGACATGAACAGATATTTCTGCAAAGAAGGCATCCAGGTGGCCAACAGACACATGAAAAAGTGCTCCACATCACTCAGCATCCAGGAAATACAAATCAGAACCACAGTGAGATACCACCTCACGCCACTCAGAATAGCTAAAACTAACAAGTCAGGAAATGACAGATGCTGGTAAGGGTGCTGAGAAAGGGGAACCCTCCTACACTGTTGATGGGAGTGAAAGCTGGTGCTACCACTCTGGAAAACAGCATGGAGTTTTCTCAAAAAGTTGAAAATAGACCTCCCCTATGACCTAGTAATCACACTACTGGGTATTTACCCTAAAGATACAAACATGATCTGAAGGGGCACGAGCACCCGAATTATTATAGCAGCAATGTCCACAATAGCTAAATCATGGAAAGAACCTAGATGTCCATCAACAGATGAATGGATAAAGAAAA
>NW_026756430.1:0-1163 GCF_022355385.1 Mustela nigripes
GACCTAAGGCCATGGCGGGTCCGATGTGCTTAGTATGCGGCCAGCTGTCTGGTTGGGGCCGGAGGTCCAGGCTCAGGCTGTGTCAGAAAGGGCAATAGTGCCCAGTTCAGCCTATATATTTGGGGTACAGCCGAATGGCATGCAGGTTGATCCTCATTTGGTGTTTCTGGGTAGCCCCAGAGGGCAATGTTTTTCTTCTGGAGGGCATGCAGAGTGCTGCATTGTAGTTCTGGATTGCCAAACTGGAGGGCTTGTGGGCCAATAGTCTGAGGACGGACATCTGAGAACCCAAGATAGCCCTAGGTTTCTGGGTGAGACGTGAATCGAGATCACGTGCATCTGAAGACAGGGCGAGGATCAGACGATCGGTCAGGATGGACATTCTGTCCCTGATGGCCCCTTCTTGAAGGGGGGGTGGATCACGAGGCCATGGGGGTATTCCATCGATGGGAGTTGTGAGAACTCCCAACTGCAAACATTCTTCTACAGGACATTGAAACCTGTTGGTTGGCTCAAGGACAAATTTCCGAGCAGGGTTCTAAGGTCGGATGGCTAGGTAGCCCACCTCGCATTCCAATTGTCTCCAAGCAAGAAAACAGGTTAGATCTGCTGGATCTGGGGGAGCAACCGAAGAAGCTGAGTTGAAATGGACTCTCCCGTGGATGTGTCCTAATATGATTTTGAGTCTATGGAGACCTTGGAATGAAGCGGTGGCACTGGGGCCCTGAAGGGTTCTCCTAAAGAGAGGCTTTCACTCAGCTCCAACGTGCAAGTTTCCCATGTGTAGATGAGATTTGTTCTGATGGGTGAGTCAAGAAACAGCCATATGCTGTGATTGAAATCCAGGCCTCTGAGGAGAGATCCCTGGAAACCAAAGCAATGGATCCGAAAGTTGCCTAGGGGTCTGTTCATTCCTTTTTACCTCTGGGGGCATCAGTCTACGGGTCTGAGTGCTGGTAGGAGCTCAGATGTTCCCAGATAGCACCTGTTTGTCCTGGGAAGCCACAAATATTAGGATGGCCTCAGGGTTTATCCTATTAGTAGGATTGTGGCCACTGGAGTTGGCACATACAATTCCCTTGGAGAGGGCAAGCACAGTCATCAGGTTTGGTTCCAGGGGCCTGAGCCTGTAGGGTGTGTAGGTCAGGACTTTATGGATTGTT
>NW_026756431.1:0-1163 GCF_022355385.1 Mustela nigripes
ATGGCAAGTTGTACCATAACTTAACCATCTCAGACTAGTGTAGTGTTTAATTTGTTTTTCTAAGCAATGTTTTGGGTCACTTACCACTTTTCAAGGATTTAAAGTGCTATCATTTTACTGAAAACTGTGAAATTTGGTCAGATTTAAATTTCAATTAATTTTAAAACATTCTGTAAACTGTGTTAAACTTTGACATTTGTTCCCTCTGTTCAGTGAATAACACTATATCATATTTTGAAAAAATACACTAATTTTCATTTTGAAAAAATCCCTTTTTCCTCTTATGGTAATTATTAATATGAATTAATACTAGAATTTGATATGGTTCCATATCACCATAAATACTTTATTGTATATTATCAAATTTAATAATGAATATAATGTAATTCTTTGGACAATTTTTAAAGAACAGTCTACTCTTAAAAAAAATGGAGACACACTTCGTCAGTTCACACAAATTTTATTTTATTATATAAAACCTCAGATAAATTTCAACAAATCATAATTTATTAAAATTATGTCTACTTAAAAATCTCATAGAAGAGTAAAACCATCAAAAATAAAAATAAAAACACACAACACACACACATCACCCATGTATTTGCAAATCACAATAGCTGTAACAATACATTAGACATTCCACAGTTAAGGGCTATCAAAATTTCCATCAGTGACAAAAAGATTTGTATCCTAATGGACTGATTTTCCAGTATCCAAGAAAAAGTCTGCTAGTGTTTATTTAAAGATAAATATTGGAACAAATACTTCTTCAATTTAGGAAATTCAGAACATACGATTAAAGAATATTTGCAGTGCAGACTATATTCAATCCTTCCTTCAAAATGTGCCTTTGAGTACATAATTCTGTTTTCTCTATCTAAATTGAGCTGTCCTCCAAGGAAGTTTTCTAAAATGTGTGTCTCTGTGTGATAAATGTTCTAGACCTAACATGCTTCATTGTATTTTTACTGTGCTCTCAAATTTAATCAATAATTTGGCTTGATGCATAATATCTAGTTTCAAATATCTTTTCCATCTATACAAACACCCAGCTGTCTCCTTTATATGCTATTACTATTGAGAATTCTGCTGTCAGTATTATTCTTGTACATTTTAGGTGATCTGTTCTTCTCTTGGACATCATTTATGCTCTTCTCTATTTT
>NW_026756432.1:0-1163 GCF_022355385.1 Mustela nigripes
GGACCATTAGATGTCATAATGGGCTTGACATGTCCCTAGGCCCCAATTTTTAACCAGATTTCTGGTTGTCCACTCGCCCCTCCCCAGGGCTTTACTCTGGAATCCCTCATTTGGTGGGACACCTGAGGTTAAAAAACAAAACAAAACAAAACAACAACAACAACAACAAAAAAACGGACTTCTTCCATCCGACAGAATGACCTCAAACTCTTTGGACAAGACCAAAACCCAGAGAATAAGACTCATCCATTTCCCATGAAGTCACCTGGAAATTTCACGACCATGAGTGACACGATATCCAGGGACAAAAACTTGAGCAAGAGCCTCACACTCGCCCTTTTTTCAGTCCTGAAGAGTTCTCCTCATGGTCTGTAGATCAGTCCTGCCATACCTATGACTCGAAACATATGACGAGTTTGTGTTTTCAGACAACTGTCCAAAGAACCCTGGCCTAAACACCCTACAGGTTCAGGTCCCTGGAGCCAACCTGAGGACTCTACTTGCCCTCTCCAAGGGAATTCTGTGTGCCCATTCCAATGGCCACAACCCTACTAATAGGATAAACCTCCAAAGTCCCTGAGGCCATCCCAATAGTGGTGGCTTCCCAGGGCAAACAGTAGTAATCTGAGCATATCTGAGAACCTACCTGCACTCAGACCCGTAGACTGATGTCCCCAGAGGTAAAAAGAAATGAACAGGCCCCTAGGCCCTAAATGGATCCATTGCTTTGGTTCCCAGGCATCTCTCCTCAGAGACCTGGATTTCAATACCAGCATATGGCTGTTTCTTGACTCACACATCAGTACATATTTCATCTACACATGGGAAACTTGCACGTGGGAGCTGTGTCAAAGCCTCTGTTTAGGAGAACCCTTCAGGGCCCCAGTGCCACCGCTTCATTCCAAGGTCTACATAGACACAAAAACACATTAGGACACATCCACAGGAGAGTGCATTTCAACTGAGCGTATTCGGTTCCTCCGCGAGATCTAGCAGATCTAACTTGACTTGTTGCTAGGAGACAATTGGAATATGAGGTGGCCTACCCCGCCATCCATCCTTAAAACCCTGCTCAGAATCGTTGGCCTGGATCCAACCAACAGGTCTCAATTGTCCTGCAGAAGAATCTTTGCAATTGGGAGCTTCTCAGAACTCCCATCGTG
>NW_026756433.1:0-1162 GCF_022355385.1 Mustela nigripes
ACTGGGGGCTCTGGAAAAGGTTGTCTAGAAGGAAGTGGCTGTAGACAAAGAAATGGTATTGGGCTGAGGGTGATCATTGATGTCCTACAGAGGAGACATCTCTCCATGTTCTTGTATGAGGAGGACCCCAGGTCATGACAACTCAGTGAATGGACCCCTATCAACATCACACCATTTGGAAAGAAGGTCATGGCTTGCCTCACAGGACAGGCAGTCTCTAGGGGTAAGGGTGAATTCTGACCATCAAGGGCCAAGGCTCCAGTCTCTTCTTTAGGGTTTGCATTGAAAATTAGAAGCCTAAGGTCTTGGAAAGCTATTGCCCACCCCTCTGTAGGTGGGGCTGTCATCCTCTGGGACTCCAGAATGTGAGCACTGATGAACACTTGCATGCACACAGGAGCGAGTGTGCATGTGCACACAAAAACACACAAACCAGTCAGGACTGTGGGGTGGGATCTGACTAGAAGCAGATTCAAAGAAGTTGATAAGAGGAAGGAAGTTTGTTTGGTGATATTTCCTACATGTGACACTACTCCTCTAACATCATAGATATTATCCAACCTATGCCTGTGGATATGTGGTAGAAGGGCTTGCTAGAATCATCTGTATTTTACAGAGAAGACCATTCCAGTTAGGCAAAATGGCTTATCTAGAGTCTAAGACAGGTTAGAATAGAGAGCTGTGCCTGAAACCAGGTGCGTTTCCAAGCTGAGGCCCTGGCTGCACCCAGATCTTCCCTGGGGGCCTGTGGAGAGGGATGTGTTGTTGTCACTGTTTACAGATGTGGCCTTGCATGCAGAAAGGTTAGGAGGAGAGGGCAGACCAGAGCACTGTTTGTGTAGGTGCCAAATAAAGAGTGGACTCCGGTAGGGGATCCCAGGCAGTGATGTCACTTCCTCGACCAGAGACCCCAACAGAACTTGGTACCCCTGCAACCAGGCAACCACATTCTAGTGTAGTCCAGTATCAGAGTTGGCTGGAGACATCTGATATGGAAAGGTGTTCTCTTGCTTCTTGCCTACTTCCTGGGACTCTGGCTCCCAGAAACCCCAGGGGAATGGCATCTTACATGCTGGGGACTTTGGCTCAAACCTCGACCCCAATGCCTCGACCCCATTTGGCAGGAGGTGCTATAAGGTACTTAATACTGAGCAGACTAGGC
>NW_026756434.1:0-1162 GCF_022355385.1 Mustela nigripes
TTTTTCAGAATTTATTTTTGTTCTGTTTTTGCTCATCAAAAAGCCCTTTAAGTGGCCTTGTTAAATTCAGGGGTAAGAGAAAAACATGAGAAATGACAGATTGAAATTTATTGATTTTTTTTCTTGTTTACTTATAGATATTTTGAAGTTTGGGCAAGTTATTCTGAGGACATGGTTTTTGTGTAGCTGTATCCCCCCTTCTGTTCCACACGACCTTGTGAGAAAACATGAGAGACAGGAACACAGAGTACTATTGTTTTTTCCCACTGCCTTGTTATTCCTTTTGATACTGTTCCACAGACACCATGGGTCTGCACCTTTCCTTACAAATCTTTTTTTCCCTCTGTTTTCCACATCAAATAATTTCTACCAACCTATTCTACATGCACTAGTGCTTTTCCTGAATCATCTCCATTCCAGTGTCAAGACCATCCATTGACAATTTTTAAAGATATTGTATGTTTACTTAAGAAATTGGATTTTTTACTTTCAGCATTTTTATTTATTCTTTTTCATATTTTTCCCTCTGAAAACCTATTTATTTATTTATTTATTTAAAAGATTTCATTTATTTATTTGACAGAGAGAGACACAGCGAGAGATGGAACATAAGCAGGGGGAAGGGGAGAGGGAGGTTTCCTTCTGAGTAGGGAGCCTGACTCAGGGCTGGATCCCAGGACCCTGGGATCATGACCTGAGCCGAAGCAGACACTTAATGGCTGAGCCACCCAGTTGCCCCCAAATTTTTCCTTTTTAAATTAGTCTTGAGCACAGTTACAATAGCAGCTTTACAAATCATTGCCTCCTGATTCCCACATCTGTCAACTCTGAGTCAGTGTCTCCCACTGATTTGTTTCCTAATGAAAAGCTACATTCTTTTCATATATTGACTAATTTGGGATCATCTCCTGGACAGGGTTAAAGTCACATGCAGAGACTCTGTTATTGTCTGCTAAAGACTGTTGGGTTTTTAGTTCTTCTACTGGGTAATTAACTTGATTGGACCCAAACAGCAAAGTCTGTCTTTTCAGCACCAGCCCACATTCAGGTTACTTCTTCCAAGTCTCGTTCTCATGGGTGCTTAGATTCTGTACCATTTACACATCATTTAGTAATAAAATGCCTGCTCTCCAGTGCCTTCAGATAGGTTTTTTTTTTTTTT
>NW_026756435.1:0-1162 GCF_022355385.1 Mustela nigripes
TCTTTTTGTTCTTAGTCTTTTTCTTGTATAATTGATGTTCTTTAAAACTGTTAATGTATAACATGGCTTATGTTACAGTTTGTTTTCTGTTTTGTTCTAAACAGAACATGGAAGGAGTGCAAGCTCCTTTTCTCATTTCAAAGTTGCTACCAGTGTAATTAGACAAAGACGAAACATTCAGTAGAACATTTTATTGCCTAGTTGACAACATTGCTTGAAAGCTGGTGGTTCTATCCATTTGACACTACACAATTTTCTAATATGTGTTAATGCTACGTGACAAAATGCCCTGATTCCTAGTGCAAAGGTTCAACTTAATGTCTATACTAGAAAACCCATGCATTTGTGCTCTCTCTCTCTCTCTCTCTCTTTTTTTAAAATGGTGCTTGAAGTAAAACAGGCCATCCTCTACAAGTCCATCTATGTTGTTTTTAGGCATTCTATTTTTGCACAGATTGTTGAAGGATGGTGATTTGTTTCATGGTTTTTGTATTTGAGTCTAATGCACGTTGTAACTTGATAGAGGCAATGCATTATTGTGTAGCCATGGTTTTCTGGAGAAGTAGATATTATAGGAATTGTATTTAAGATCTTAAATAAAATTTGTTTCTATATTTCAAAGCCAAAAAAAAAATGTCAGGAAATGAAGAGGGGTGATGGGAGGAAGTTGTAGAGGAGATCAAGGCCCTGAACACTGTGGAGTCTTTGGCTGAGATCCTCCAGTTGAAGGAGTAGTGTTACATCCTCAAAAGACAGGTGGAAGCCTTAAAGCAAGAAGCCAAGCAGTGCAGTGAGAGACAGGCTCAGCTCCATGAGTTGGAGAGTTTCTTTATTCAAATGAAGGTCTTCCTGGATGTTTCTGCCTTACACGCAGTGCCCAAGGGTTAATGTATGGGCACCCACCCACTATGGAACAGAAGGGGAGTTGGGAAGTGTGTGATCATCTAGCAGAGTGGTGGTGTGCTATGAATTTGAATATTAGGTAAATAAACCATTTAAAATTATTATTTCTGTATAGCTAATTTACAAGAACAACCCCTGGGTGAGCATAATGAGCAGCCAGTCTTAGAGTCAGTACTTTCCTTTATGAGTCATCACATTCTCCTGACTCTGGGGTCTCCATGGCTCTAAGAATATGTTGGGGGCATATACAGAGCTTCCT
>NW_026756436.1:0-1162 GCF_022355385.1 Mustela nigripes
TATTGGGATGGCCTCAGGACTTTGGAGGTTTATCCTATTAGTAGGGTTGTGGCCATTGGAATGGGCACATACATTTCCCTTGTAGAGGGCAAGCACAGTCTTCATGTTTGGCTCAAGGGGCCTGAGCCTGTAGAGTGTGTAGGCCAGGGCTGTTTGGACAGTTGTCTGAAAACACAAACTTTGCTTATGTTTAGGATCATAGTTATGGCAGGACTGAACTATAGACCATGAGGAGAACTCTTCGGGATATGGAAAAAGGGCGAGTGTGAGGCTCTTGCTCAAGTTTTTGTCTCTGGATAACGTGTCACTCATAGTCGTGAAATTTCCGGGTGACTTCATAGGAAATGAACGAGTCTTACTCTCTGGGGGTTTGGCCCTGTCCAAAGAGTTTGGGGTGATTATTTGGGATGAAAGAAGTCCGTTGTTCTGTTGTTGTTGATTTGTTTTGTTTTGTTTTCAACCTCAGGTGTCCCACCAAATGAGGGATTCCAGAGTAGAGCCCTGGGGAGGGGCGATTGGAAAACCTAAAATCTGGTTAAAAATTGGGGCCTAGGGTCATGTCAAGCCCATAATGACATCTAATGGTCCAGATACTGAGAGGACGTACTAGTGGACAGGACTCACGCTGAGGGTCACAATGCGTGTTTATGCCCTTGTCGCACTCAAGAATGGGCGGGGCCTCAGGGTGAATGCTGGTTTCACCTACACTGAACGTTGGACAACATGCAACCACAAGGTTTCTTGCCATGGGTAAGGAAGAGTTCAGATTGCTGCATCACAGTCAACCCTGGGCAGTGATTGGAGATAAGGTCTAGGTTCCGAAGCCTGACAACTGAGGTAGGGAAGAGATGATGACCTAAGGCCATGGCGGGTCTGATGTGCTCAGTGTGCGGTCAGCTGTCTGGGTGTTGTTCACGAGGTCAGGGGTCAGGTTGCCAGACGGTGCATTAGTGCCCAGGTTAGACTATATATTTTGGGTGCCTTCGAGTGCAGTGTAGGTTCTTATCTGAAGAACTCTTCAGGATATGAAGAATGAGCGAGTCTGAGGCGCGTGCTCAGGCTTTTGTCTCTGGATATTGTATCAGCTATGGCCGTGGAATGTTGGGGAGGCCTCATGGGCCATGGACGAATCTTGCTCTCTGTGGATTTGGCCCGATCCCAA
>NW_026756437.1:0-1162 GCF_022355385.1 Mustela nigripes
CCCGCCATGGCCTTAGGTCATCATCTCTTCCCTACCTCAGTTTTCCGACTTCAGAACCTAGACCTTATCTCCAATCACTGCCCAGGGGTGATTGTGATGCAGAACTTAGAACTCTTCATTACCCATGGCAAGAAACCTTGTGGTTGGCATGTAGTGCAACGTTCAGTGTAGGAGAAACCAGCATTCACCCTGAGGCCCCGCCCATTCTTCAGTGCAAGGAGGGCATAAACACGCATTGTGACCCTCAGCTTGTGTCCTGTCCTCTAGTACGTCCTCTCAGTGGCTGGAACATTGATGTCATAATGGGCTCGACATGTCCCTAGTCCCCAACTTTTAACCAGATTTCTGGTTGTCCAGTCGTCCCTACCCAGGGCTCTACTCCGGAATCCCTCATTTGGTGGGACACCTGAGGTTGAAAAACAAAACAAAAGAAATCAACAACAACAGAGCAACGGACATCTTCCATCCCACAGAATGGCCCTAAACTCTTTGGACGAGGCCAAACGCCTGAGAATAAGACTCGTCTATTTCCCATGATGTCACCCGAAAATTTCACGACCATGAGTGACACGATATCTAGAGACAAAAACTTGAGCAAGAGCCTCACACTCGTCCTTTTTTCATATCCTGAAGTGTTCACCTCATGGTCTGTAGATCAGTCCTGCCATACCTATGACCCAAAACATAAGCCGAGTTTGTGTTTTCAGACAACTGTCCAAACAGGCCTGACCTACACACCCTACAGGCTCAGGCCCCTGGAGCCAAATCTGACGACTGTGCTTGCCCTCACAAAGGGAATTGTATGTGCCCACTCCGATGCCCACAACCCTACTAATAGGATAAAACTCCAAAGTCCCTGAAGCCATCCCAATATTTGTGGCTTCCCAGGAAAAACAGGGGCAATCTGGGTACATCTGAGCACCTACAGGCACTCAGACCCGTACACTGATGTCCCCAGAGGTAAAAGGAACGAACAGGCCCCTAGGCACCTATAGGATCCATTGCTTTGGTTTCCACGAATCTCTCCTCAGAGGCCTGGATTTCAATAACAGCATATGGCTGTTTCTTGACTCACCCACAGAACAAATCTCTTCTATACATGGGAACCTTGCACAATGGAGCTGTGTGAAAGCCTCTCTTTAGGAGAACCCTTCAGGGCCCC
>NW_026756438.1:0-1162 GCF_022355385.1 Mustela nigripes
TCACCCTGAGGCCCCGCCCATTCTTGAGTGTGACGAGGGCATAAACACGCATTGTGACCCTCAGCTTGAGTCCTCTCCTCTAGTACTTCCTCACAGTGGCTGGAACATTAGATGTCATAATGGGCTTGACATGTCCCTAGGCCCCAATTTTTAACCAGATTTCTGGTTGTCCAGTCGCCCCTCCCTAGGGCTCTACTCTGGAATCCCTCATTTGGTGGGACACCTGAGGTTAAAAAACAAAACAATACAAATCAACAACAACAGAACAACGGACTTCTTCATTCCCACAAAATGACTCCAAACTCTTTGGACGGGGCCAAACCCCCAGAGAGTAAGACTCGTCCATTTCCCATGAAGTAACCCGGGAAATTTCACGACCATGAGTGACACGATATCCAGAGACATAAACTTGAGCAAGGGCCTCACACTCGCCCTTTTTTAATATCCCTAAGAGTTCTCCTCATGGTATGTAGATCAGTCCTGCCATACCTATGACCCGAAACATAAGCCGAGTTTGTGTTTTCAGACAACTGTCCAAACAGCCCTGGCCTACACACCCTACATGCTCAGGCTCCTGGAGCCAAACCTGACGACTGTGCTTGCCCACTCCAAGGGAATTGTAAGTGCCCACTCCAATGGCCACAACGCAACTATAGGATAAACCTCCAAAGTCCCTGAGGCCATTCCAATATTTGTGGCTTCCCACGACAAACAGGGGCAATCTGGCCCCATCTGAGCACCTACCAGCACTCAGACCCGTAGACTGATGTGCCCAGAGGTAAAAAGGAATGAACAGGCCCCTAGGCACCTATCGGATCCATTGTTTTGGTTTCCAGGCATCTATCCTCGGAGGCCTGGATTTCAATAACGGCATATGGCTGTTTCTTAACTCACCCATCAGAACAAATTTCATCTACACCTGAGAAACTTGCACGATGGAGCTGTGTGAAAGCCTCTCTTTAGGAGAACCTTTCAGGGCCCCAGTGCCACCGCTTCATTCCAAGTTCTCCATAGACACAAAATCATATTAGGACACATCCACGGGAGAGTCCATTTCAACTCAGCCTCCTCGGTTGCTCTCCCAGATCCAGCAGATCTAAACTGACTTGTTGCATGGAGACAATTGGAATGCGAGGTGGGCTACCCAGCCATCCATCCTTAT
>NW_026756439.1:0-1162 GCF_022355385.1 Mustela nigripes
CTCTGAACCTACTGTGATCCTGACCCTAAACCTAACCATGAACCTAACCCTAACCCTGACTCCTACCCTAAGCCTTATGCTAACCATGACCCCAAAGACGTCTAACCCTAAACCTGACCCTAATTCTTTCTTAACCCTAACCATAACACTAACCTGGTCTAAACCCAGCTCTGATCCCTCCAGCGGGGAAAACAGCTGCACGCAGGCCTCCCAGGGGCTGGGGGTAGGCTGTATGGGGGTCACAGGATGGGCACTGCATTGAGTGGCGTGTAAGCCTTGAGCAGCATGGGGACCAGCGGCTCAGGGAGCTCTGGTGGAGCAGGAAGTTTGGTAAGGAACCCCCAGGTAGTGGTGACCTCACTTCCTTGACGAAGGGCCCAACGGGATTGGAACCCACGTATCCAGGCATCCCATTACAGAGAAACGCCCTCCCCAGCTCTATCTAGGCACATCCTAAAGGAAGCGACATGTTCTTCTGCTGTACTGAAGCCGAGAGGATGCAGGGAGAAGATACCTGGCCCGTCTGACACGTCCCCTCCCTGGCAGGTCATATCAGGTTTCCCCAATGCCTCAGGCCCTTTGGCTAAAAAATCAAAAGGTGACACCAGGGGGCTCAAATCAGAGAGTCCCATACCTTCTGATCCACTCGTATAGGCTTAGGTCTCTTCCCCGTATGTGTGTGTGTGTGTGTGGGGGGAGGGGTGCCTCTGTGTGTCTGTGTGTCTGTGTGTAAAGAGGTCCTGGCTATGCCATCGAGGGTGGAGATGCCCCAAGCCGGATCAGGCTGATGAGGGTTTAGATATCTGGTGGGCAAGGCATGTTCACACTCCAGTTTAAGGCTGGTTAAGTGGGATCGGGTGTAGGGTATACACCCTTCTGCCCAGGGTTTATCCTGAGACCATGAACGGATGTGTCCATGACCCAGGATCAGGGATAACCCTAACAGTAACCACTAACCCTGACCCTGACCCTGACTGACTGTGAGACTGCCCAAAACCTAACCCAAGCCCTGACCCTAACCCTGAACCTCACCCTGACTGTGATCCTGACCTGAACCCTAAACCTAAACCTAAGCCTGACACTGACCCTGATGTGGACCCTGAACCTAAACCTCACTCTGACATTACCGTAACCATGACTCAAACCTAACCAGGACCCTGAC
>NW_026756440.1:0-1162 GCF_022355385.1 Mustela nigripes
GTCCCACTGCTAAGGAAGAGCCACACATAGGGACCTGGTGTCAGGAACGTGGTCTCTCAGGGGCCTGACAGCTGCGTGGAAGGGCTGAATGGCTTTGGGAGGAGGGGTGCTCACTGGCAACACTGTGCACCATCCCCCGCAGCACTCTGCAATCCAGACTCTGTGCCCACAACAGGTCAATCACCAGCATCCCATATGTTCCTGCCACAAGAGTGATTGATCATTCGGGATCACTGCATTGCACAGAGGCAAAGAGTGAGGCCCAGAGAGGGGAGGTAAATGACTCCAGTCACAGGGCTGCTCAGCAGAGGGGCTGGAAGGCCAGCCCTCCCAAGCCACCGTTAGCCCAGCCAGGGATTCCCTGAGCCGAGGGTGAGCTCTCCCCCTTCCTGCCTGGCCACATACTGGCCCCTGAGCTGACTGATGGGCTGTTCTTGGCTCTGAGGGTGTTGCTGACCAACTAGGAGAGGGAGTCCAGCTGGCAGGACAGGCTATAGCTATAGGACAGAGTGACAGTCTGAGCTAGCACAAGCCACACTCTGGTTTCCCTCCCAGAGCCTGCCTGGGAGCTGGAGTATGGGTGCCCTAGGGGCCAGCACACAACAGGGTCTGTGCAGACCAGGGAGCCATGGCCCCCAGGGAGAGTCCATTCTGCCCTCTCCCTGCTCCTGTGCCACATAACCTCTCCTCATTGTGGGACTCCAGGACCTAAAATCAGGCCCCATAGGGCTGGCATGGCGCCAGCTTGTAATGAGTTTCAAGCCTCCTGGAGCAGCAGATTTCCCGGGGCTGGAGGGAGGTCTGGCTGCAGACGAGGACTGGGCTGGGGGAAATGCGGGCCTCGTGGAAGGTGAAGGAGGGGGCAGGGGCCGAGTCCTGGGGCCACAGCTCACGTCTAAAAAGGTCTGAAATCCATGCATGTCCACAGGGCCCCTCATTACAGTAACAACACCCTCACACTTGGGCATCCTGGTGGTGACCCCCTCCTGCCTGCCCTCCTTCCCACCCCTCTGACTGTAGCCAGGGCTGAGTCCAGGGACATGCTAGAGCTCTGTCCCAGGGCACAGCCGGGAAGACAAGCAGAAGGAGGAGAGGAGAACTGAAAGGGGTGGACTGATCTCCCTGCCCTGACTAGGCCTCCACTGATGTCTCCAAGTCCTCT
>NW_026756441.1:0-1162 GCF_022355385.1 Mustela nigripes
GTTGTCTTTTTTTGCATTCAGTTTCAGTTTCTTTAACTGAATGCAAAAAAAGACAACATAGAAAGCTTTTTTAAAAAAGATTCTTTTTATTTATTTGAGACACAGACAGACAGTATGAGCAGGGAAAGGAGCAATGGGAGAAGGAGATTCCCTGCTGAACAGGGAGCCCAATGTGGGACTCCATCCCAGGACCCCGAGGTCATGACCTGAACCGAAGGTAGATGCCTAACCTATTGAGTGACCCAAGTGCTGTGATAACTCAGAAATCTAATCTGCAGGCCAGTTTCCAGAGAAAAGACCTGGCACTGTTTCAATGGAGAATAAATGTACATATATTTTTTCCAAATAAAATGCTAAAAACTGTATGTACCATTCCCTAAGAGTACTTGTTTAAACTGACTTTCTTAGTTAATCAACCAAAGACTGACCCTGCTAGTGTCGGACACAAGGACTTCATACCAAACCGTAATTTCACAGTCATCTACAGAAAGCCACCTGCTTCTTACACTGGTGACCAAATTAGCCTGGACCTTTCTCTCCTGAGACCATCTCAGACCTTACATCATAGTTATGTAGTACATCACGGGAGGGGGTCTCGGTTCATAATCCTGGCCATCCTACTCACCAACTGTATACCTTTAGGTCGATCACTTCCCCTGCCTCAGTTACACATTGTTGAACTTCTTTAACTTCATGATGGCATTCTAAATTGTATAACTGGGGTGCCTATGTGGCTCAGTTGGTTAAGCATCTGCCTTTGGCTCAGGTCATGATCCCAGTCTCTTGGGTTTGAGATCCACATCAGGCGCTCCACTGAGCAAGGAGCCTGCTTCTCCCTCTGTCCCTTCCTCCTGCTCCCGCACTCTCTCACTCTCAAATAAAATCTTAAATAAATAAATGAATCATATAACTTAGCCTCAGTGAACAAATGCTATTAGGTAATATTAGTACTCAACTTAACATTTATGTATTTGTTCTCAGATAAACAAAAGTTGCATAACACATGACTAAATAACTCGGAACATCTGTGAATACTGGGTTAGGCAGCGTTTGCTGTGAAAAGCAAACCCAAACTCACAGTGCCATAACAGAGACCCATTTCACTTAACCAAGAATGGTTTTACTACTTTAGGAATGGTTTTACTTTATAGTGTAGATTTCT
>NW_026756442.1:0-1162 GCF_022355385.1 Mustela nigripes
TGGCCTTAGGTCAACATCTCTTCCCTACCTCAGTTTTCAGGCTTCAGAACCTAGACCTCATCTCCAATCACTGCCCAGGGGTGACTGTGATGCAGAAATCAGTACTCTTCTTTACCCATGGCAAGAAACCTTCTGGTGGACATGTTTTCCAACGTTCAGTGTAGGATAAACCAGCATTCACCCTGAGGCCCCGCCCATTCTTGAGTGCAAGGAGGGCATAAACACGCATTGTGACCCTCAGCGTGAGTCCTGTCATCGAGTACGTCGTCTCAGTGGCTGGACCATTAGATGTCATAATGGGCTTGACATGTCCCTAGGCCCCAATTTTCAACCATATTTCTGGTTGTCCAGTAGACCCTCCCCAGGTCTCTACTCTGGAATCCCTCATTTGGTGGGACACCTGAGGTTGAAAAACAAAACAATACAAATCAACAACAATAGAGCAACGGACTTCTTCCATCTCACAATATGACCCCAACTCTTTGGACGGGGCGAAACCCCCTCAGAGTAAGGCTCATCCATTTCCCATGAAGTCACCCGGAGATTTCACGACCATGAGTGACACGATATCCACAGTCAAAAACTTGAGCAGAGCCACACACTCGCCCTTTTTTCATATCCCGAAGAGTTCTCCTCATGGTCTGCAGATCAGTCCTGCCATACCTATGACCCGAAACATAAGCCGAGTTTGTGTTTTCAGACAACTGTCCAAACAGCCCTGAACTACACAGCCTACAGGCTCAGGCCCTTGGAGCCAAACCTGACGACTGTGATTGCCCTCTCCAAGGGAATTGCATCTACCAATTCCAATGGCCACAAACCTCCTAAGAGTATAAACCTCCAAAGTCCCTGAGGCTATCCCAATATTTGTGGCTTCCCAGGACAAATGGGGCAATCTGGGCCCATCTGAGCACCGATCGGCACTCAGACCAGTAGACTGATATGCCGAGAGGTAAAAAGGAACGAACAAGCCCCTAGGCACCTATGGGATCGTTTGCTTTGGTGTCCAGGCATCTCTCCTCAGAGGCCTGGATTTCAATAACAGCATATGGCTGTTTCTTGACTCACCCACCAGAACAAATCTCATCTATACATGGGAAACTTGCACGATGGAGCTGTGTGAAAGCCTCTCTGTAGGAGAACCCTTCAGGGCCCCAGTGCC
>NW_026756443.1:0-1162 GCF_022355385.1 Mustela nigripes
ATTAGCATATGGGGATTTCATGAGGCAGCAGTCAGAACAAATCTCTTCTCCACATGGGAAAATTATCCTTTGAAGATGTCTCAAAACCTCCAGTTAGGAGACTCCTTCAGGGCCTGTGTGCCACTACCCCATTACAAGGTCTCCATAGACACAAAAACACATTAGGACCCATCCACAGTAGAGTCCATTTCAACGGAGCGTATTCGGTTGCTCCGCAAGATCCAGCAGATCTAACTTGTCTTGTTGCTAGGAGACAATTGGAATGTGAGGTGTCCTAACCCGCCATCCATCCTTAAAACCCTGCTTGGTTTTAAGTCTGACACCAGCTGAGCATCTACCTCCACTCATACCCTAGATGGATGTCTCCAGAGAAGAAGATTGAACCAGACAGGACTCTAAGCCAAAATCAGATCCATTGCTTTGGTTTACAGGCATGTCTCCTCAAAACCCTGGATTCCAATACCAGCATTGGGCTTTTCCTGAGGTACCCATCAGAACAAACCTCGTCTCCACAAGGAAACTTGTGCATGGGAGCTATGTCAAAAGCTTAGGAGAATACTTCAGGGTCCCGGTGCCACCGCCCCATTCAAGGCCCTCATGGACACAAACACACAATAGACCCATCCTCAGGAAAGTCCATTTCAACTAAGCCACCCCGGTTGCTCCGGCAGATGCAGCAGATCTAAACTGTCTAGCCGCTAGGAGACAATTGGAATGCGAGGCGGGCTTCCAAGGCATCCATCCTCGAACGTTGGTCTAGACTCATCCATATGGGATGTCCTGGAGCTGTCCAACAGGTCTCAAATGTCCCGCAGAAGGAATCCTTGGAGAGGGCATCCCACCACTCCCAACGTGGGAAAAACTCCACGCTCTCGAGAATCCGCTCCCTTCATTAATGGGCCAACATGAACAGAAAATCCAAGCTGAGCCAACTTCTGATGGTCGCTCTGACTTCAGGGGCATGAGATATTGCTTCAGATCTTCAGGGGGTACATGCCGTGCCCTCGCCCTGACCCAAGTCTAGCTTGTATTCCCAGACTTCCATCCTCAACTCCTGGCCCCGAAGCCCACAAGTTAGGCAATTCCAGACCATCATTTCAGCACTCTGCCTGCCCTCTAGAAAAAAAAAAAAATATTGCCTAATGAGCTGTCCGGGCACATT
>NW_026756444.1:0-1162 GCF_022355385.1 Mustela nigripes
AGGAAGAGGGGTGACATGAAGGACAAAGGAGGGGGGCCGACCTGATCGAGGGTCCTTTTTACTTGTCAGGACTCACTCTCCACTATCTGTCTTACCCCTTCCTCTTGTCAAAGTGTGGTTTCAGGCTTTGTTTGAGCAGGTCTAGAATAGTCCTTTCTCCTGGTCATGGTCCTCATTCCTGATGTGTGACCTTTCTGGTGTCTTAGTTAGATAGATGTCTAGGTTTGATGAGAAGTCCAGGTAGACCTTCTGTGGTAGATGTGCCTCAGGGGTTCCTGTTCTGCTCTCAGCCCCTCAGCAGGCATAGCTTCTCTGCCTGGTGTCCACTGCCCTTTTGCTTGTGCCGCCCTGCCGTGGGCCAGGGACTCATGAGGTACCCCTGTACAGACTTTGGAGTCCTCTGGTTTTGTACAGCTCCTTCCTTACATGCCCTCCTGTGCAGATTCCAGGCCCTTCTCAGGGAAAGGGTTGCAGCAATGGTGGGGCCTAGGGTGGATTCTCTTCTCTCACTGGTGCGGTCTGGGATGCCAGTTCTCCAGTGCAGAAAACAGTCACTTGATCTCCTTGATCCTACTTCATAGTTGTGTACCAGAGGTCTGTCACTGTCAGAATTAGAAGCTAAAGCCTTTTTTTTGCACCATACCCACGTGGCTACCTTATCTGCCCGCATCTTTCCCTCCAGGGTAGTCATCCATGTTCCCTTGGATTTCCACTGTGTCTCCTCTTGGGGCCCCTTTGTCATTCTTATCATGCTCGTATGAGGTCTCTTGTCATGTTTGTACTTTTTCGCTTTAATGACTGCTGGGACACTAAACCCGTTTTTGGGAGATACAGGACTTCTCTGAGGGCTGACTCTGGCTTGAGGAATTTCCAACATTAGTAGTATAATTTCCATTAAAAGAAGAGGAAAACATGGGGCACCTGGTGGCTAAGTCGTAAAGCCTGTCTTCAGCTCAGGTCATGATTCCAGTGTCCTGGGATCCAGCGGGATTGGGCACCCTCCTCAGTGGGAGTCTGCTTCTCCCTCCCTCTGTCTCTTCCCAACTTGCGCATGCTCTCTCTCTCTCTCTCTCTCTCCCCCTCTCTCTTAAATAAATAAATAAAATCTTTAGGGTATTATGCTAAATGAACTCAGTCAAGCAGAGAAAGACAATTATTATCT
>NW_026756445.1:0-1162 GCF_022355385.1 Mustela nigripes
CCCTGGCCAGGGTGGTGCAATTCTTCCCAGGGCAAATAAACTCAAGAATCAAAGCAACAGGCCCTCTGCAAGAAGATCAGCAAGAACATTCAGCCAAGACCAAGTTTACAAATCAATGAGAACTGCAAAACTCCAGGTCCAGGAAAATACAGCACATAGAATTCATGCTTGCCCCCTGCCCCCAGCCATGACTCTTTCGTCTTTCAATTTTAACTTTTAAAAATCTTTTTTCTCTTTCCTTTTTCAAACAATTTCTTATTTTATCAATTCTCTCTTCTAAATCTTCTTTTCAATTTCCATTTTTACAGTTACTTTCTATCCCTTCATTGTATTTTATCTTATTTTTGTACATATACATGAGGTTTTCTTTCTTTACAATTTTGGGATGCAGTTTCTTCTAACAGACCAACATACACCCAAAATCTAGTGTATGGTTCTGGTCTGTTCACCTGTCAATCATATTCTCTTTTTTTGTTTTGTTTTGTATTTGTTTTTTTTTGTTTTGTTTTGTTTTCTTTGTTTTTTGTTTTGTTGAAGACTTTTTAAAATTTTCATCTTTTTTTATTCTCATCTTCATAGTTATATTCTATCCTTTCAACATATTTACTTTTATTTTGATATATGTAAGTTTTATATATATATCATATTTATACATATATATAAGATATATATCTATACAAGTTTTTCTTTCTTTACAATTTTGAGACGTAATTTCTTCTAACAAATTGACCAAAATAAACTTGGGATATAGTGTATTGTTCTGTTCTGTTCACCTATTTATATCCCTTATCTTTTTACTGTTACTGTTGTTATTTATGTTGTTTTTTTCTTGTCTTTTAATTTTCATTTTTTCAGTTACATTCTATCCTTTCATTATATTTAATTGTATTTTTGTACATATACAAGTTTTCTTTCATTACAATTTTGGGATCTAGTTTTCTAACAAACAGACCAAAATACATACAAGAGCAATTGTATTACTCGGTTCATCTATCTGATTGTATTCTCTCTTTTATTTTTCTTTCCTTTCTATTGTTTTTTTAAAATTTATTCATTTATTTTTGGTTTTGGGTCCCTTCTATTTTTTATAGTGTATATTTCTCTGAGGTCATTGGTGCCATTTTAGAATTTTGCTCTCTTGTTCATCTATTCTCTGACAGAA
>NW_026756446.1:0-1162 GCF_022355385.1 Mustela nigripes
TAGGTGAAATGGATGCATTCCTGGAAAACTATAAACTCCCAAAATTGAACCAGGAAGAAATCGACAACCTGAATAGACTGATATCTAGAAATGAGATTGAAGCAGTGATCAGAAACCTCCCAAAAAACAAGAGCCCAGGACCTGACAGATTCCCTGGGGAATTCTACCAAACTTTCAAAGAAGAAATAACACTTATTATCCTGAAGCTGTTTCAAAAAATTGAAGCAGAAGGAAAACTTCCTGACTCTTTCTATGAAGCCGGCATTACCCTGATCCCCAAACCAGGCAAAGACCCTGGCAAAAAGGAGAATTTCAGACCAATATCACTGATGAATATGGATGCTAAGATTCCCAACAAGATCCTAGCCAACAGGACCCACCAGCACATTAAAAAGATTATCCACCATGATCAGGTGGGATTCATCCCTGAGCTACAAGGATGGTTCAACATTTGCAAATCAATCAATGTGATACAACAAATTAATATGAAAAGAGAGAACCACATGGTCCTCTCAATTGATGCAGAAAAATCATTTGACAAAATCCAGCATCCATTCCTGATTAAAATGCTTCAAAGTATAGGGATAGAGGGAAAATTCCTGAATCTCATCAAACCTATCTATGAAAGACCCACAGCAAATATCATCCTCAATGGGAAAAAGCTTGGAGCCTTCCCGTTGAGATCAGGAACACGACAAGGATGTCCACTCTCCCCACTCTTGTTCAACATAGTATTAGAAGTCCTAGCAACAGCAATAAGACAACAAAGAGAAATAAAAGGTATCCAAATTGGTAATGAAGAAGTCAAACTCTCTCCCTTTGCAGATGACATGATTCTTTATACAGAAAACCCAAAAGACTCCACCCCCAAACTACTAGAACTCATACAGCAATTCACCAACGTGACAGGATACAAAGTCAATGTGCAGAAATCAGTGGCTTTCTTATACACTAACAATGAAAATACAGAAAGGGAAATTAGAGAATCGATTCCATTTACTATAGCACCAAGAACCATAAGATACCTGGGAATAAACCTAACCAAAGAGGTAAAGGATCTGTACCTGAGGAACTACGGAACACTCATGAAAGAAATTGAAGAAGACACAAAAAGTTGGAAGACTATTCCATGCTCTTGGATCGGAAGAATAAACATTGTTAA
>NW_026756447.1:0-1162 GCF_022355385.1 Mustela nigripes
CTGGCCTACACACCCTACAGGCTCAGGCCCCTGAGGCCACACCTGAAACCTTTGGTTTCCATGCATCTCTCCTCAGAGGCCTGGATTTCAATAATAGCATATGGCTGTTTCTTGACTCACCATCAGAACAAATCTCATCTACACATGCGAAACTTGCACGATGGAGCTGTGTGAAAGCATCTCTTTAGGAGAACCCTTCAGGGCCCCAGTGCCACCACTTCAACCAAGGTCTCCATAGACACAAAATCATATTAGGTCGCATCCACGGGAGAGTACATTTCAACTCAGCCTCCTCGGTTGCTCCCCCAGATCCAGCAGATCTGACCTGTCTTGTTGTTTGGAGACAATTGGAATGCAAGGTGGGCTATCCAGCCATCCATCCTTAGAACCCTGCTCAGAATCATTGTCCTGGAGCCAAACAACAGGTCTCAATTGTCCTGCAGAAGAATCTTTGCAATTGGGACCTTCTCACAACTCCCATCGTCGGAAAACCCCCATGGCCTCACGATCCAACCCACTTCAAGAAGGGGCCATCAGGGACAGAATGTCCAACCTGAGCGATCGTCTGATTCTCGCCCTGAATTTAGAAGCACGAGATCTCGATTCAGATCTGTAGACTGTGCCTGCCATATCCTCACCCAGAAACCTAGGCCTAGCTTGGGTTCTCAGACTTCTGTCCTCAGACTACTGAACCACAAACCCTCCAGTTTGGCAATCCAGAACTACAATGCAGCATTCTGCCTCGCCTTAAGAATAAATCATTACCCTCTGGGGCTACCCAGAAACCACAAATGAGGATCAACCAGCACGCCATTCGGCTGTAACCCCAAATATATAGGCTGACCTGGGCACTAATGCCCTTTCTCACACAGCCTGAGCCAGGAAGTCCTGGCCTCACCCAGACAGCTGGGAGCACACTGAGCACATCGGACCCGCCATGGCCTTAGTTCGTCATCTCTTCTCAAACTCGGTTTTCAGGCTTCTGAACTTAGACCTTATCTCCAATCACGGCCCGGGTTTGAAAATGATGCAGAAATCAGAAGTCTTTACCATGGCAAGAAACCTTTTGGTAGGCATGTACTCCTAGGTTCAGTGTACTTGAAACGAGAGTGGCCCATGAGGCCCGGCCCATGCTTGCGGGCCACATTGGTCACAAACACAC
>NW_026756448.1:0-1162 GCF_022355385.1 Mustela nigripes
TATTGCAATACAAATGTATACCAATTTATCAAATTGTACAAAATTTATAAAATGTTAAAATTTTGCAGTGTTATAAGAAATCATTTCTTAAATTTACAAATTATAATATGTCGATTATTTTTCAATAAAGCTGGAAAAAACTTTTTGTAGAATTAATCTATTTTTTCAAAAAAGGAAGTAAGGAAGTAGAAACTGCAACTAACTCTGAAATAATAGAATATAAAATCCATTTTAGTTATATACACTGTGACAAATACTATTACTTAGTTTACAATGAAGGAATACTTATGAAGCATGAAGGATGGTCTATAAATAAGGCTGAAAGATCTCAGTTTTAAGGTTTAAATTTAAAATCTTCTTTTGAAATACTGAACTGACCACCCAGTTTTCCAAACATAAATGTCTTAACTGCATGAATTTATTGCATACAACACTATCATCTAGCTTCATAAGAAAGCAGCATGCAAATTTTGAATAAGACAGACTTGCTTAAGATTCAACAGTAAAGGATACTTCCTTAAAAATAAATAGAAGAAAAATCAGCATATTTATTATGATAATTATTATTCACAATGAGATTCATATTGAATTAGGGAATATATATCCTCAGAGGGGGTAAAGTAAAATGAAATTTATTTTGGTAAATGTGTCTATAAATAGTCAATACAATGCCTCAATATAAATGAATATTTTGAACAATTTAATTACCATTATTAGAATTAGTATAAGTATAAAAATAGCTATCATTTTAGCATGGAATATGAGACTCTCATGCTCCATGCTTCATTACATCCACACAACAACTCTGCATAATAAGTATTATCATCACCATTTCATGGGTGAAAAAACTGAGACTAACACATTTTAGATAACTGGTTTATGATTACATGGCTAGTAAAGATGCATCAAACTAATTTAGGCTTTATGATTTCAGAATTGTACTCTTTCCACTGCACATTCTATTACTCTGTAAATACTTGGCTTGTTTTCATTTAGTTCTTCAATTTTATTCATGTGGTGATGGCTTAAAGCTTCATTTAAAGGAAGCTTAAAAAATTCATTTAACCAAAAGCTCCCAAGAATTAAAAATGTCATGGATCTAATGTAGACATGGGTATCATTAGTTAATGGGTAACTATATATTTTCCACTCTAGTGAGATA
>NW_026756449.1:0-1162 GCF_022355385.1 Mustela nigripes
AGGCACCTATCGGATCTATTGCTTGGTTTCCAGGCATCTCTCCTTAGCGATCCTTAGAACCCTTAGAACCGTGCTCTTGCGTCGTTCCTTATGGGACATCTTTGAGCCATCCAACAGGTGTCGACTGTCCCACAGGAGTCCTTGTTCATGGACCACCTCACAACTCATATCTTGGAAAGCTTCCAAGGTCACATGATGCCCCCAATCTTCATGAAGGCAGATCATGGAAAGAAACTCCAACCTGACCCAACGGCTGATCTTCGCCTTGACTTCAGATGCACGAGATCTGGATTAAGCTCTTCAGAGTGCACCTGCTGTGCCCTCACCCCAAAACCTAAGCATAGCTAGTGTTCTCAGACTTCCGTCCTCACTCTCCGGGACCACACGCCCTCCATTTTGGGATTTCCGATGACACAGTGCTGCACTCTGCCTGCCCTCTAGAAGAAAAACGTGCCCTATGGGTCTACCCAGAAACCTCAAATGAGGATAAACCTGCATGCCACTCAACTGTACACCAATTATATACTCTACCCTGTGCACTAATGCCCTGTCTGACACAACCTGACGCCTGAATTCCCAACCGACACCCAGACAGCTTGCCGTACACTGAGAACATCTGAACCGCCATGGCCTTAGGTTGCCATCTCTTTCCAACCTGGTTTTCAGGCTACAGAAACCTAGACCTTATCTCTACTCATTTCCCATGGGTGAATGTGATGCAGAATCATAACTCCTCCTTCCCTCTCGCCAGAATCTTGTGGTTGGCATATTATCCAACGTTCAGTGTAGGACCCCTGTAGGGTCTACAGGAGTAGTAGTAGGGCCCTTGAGGGTAGTGTAGGGTCCCTGAGGCCCTGCCCATGCTTAAGAGCTGCGGTGGGCACAAACACACATTGGGACCCTCAGTTAGAAACCTGTCCTCAAGTAAAGCCTCTCAGTGGCTGGACCATGAGCCCGCTTATGGGGCCTGCCATGCCCCAAGTCACCCAATCTTAACCAGAGGTAGAGACATCTAGTCACCCCTACTCAGGGCTCTGATCTGGAATCCTTGTTTGGTGGGACATTTGAGGTAAGTAAACACAGAAAGGATTCCTCCCACGCACAGAATGACCCCTATCACTTGGGATCAGGCCATCCCCAGAGAGTAAGACTCCTCCATGGC
>NW_026756450.1:0-1162 GCF_022355385.1 Mustela nigripes
TTAAGCCTCACCTCAGGCTCTATGCTCAGTGAAGAGTCTGATTAAAATTCTCTTTCCTCTCCCTCTATCCCTACCCCTGCTCCCTCATTCTAAAATGTATTAAGTCTTTTATAAGATTCCTTATCCCCTGATCTCAATAGTTTATGACCCTAGCCTTCCTTCAACAATATTACTGTCCAGATGGTTTAGCCAGAATCCCTTCATCCTTACCCTTGATTTTCCATCTTAATTTTACATTCAGTGACCCCCACCATGCTCTTTAGCTGTAAATCTCCATTTGTCTGAGCTGAGCCAGATTTCTCTCCCATACTATAAAATAAAATCCCATCGTAGTAGCATCCCTTGAATAAAATCTTCCTTACTGTCTTTAATGGGTGTCACAATTTTTTTTCTTTAATAGTCAGGAGGGAACTAATGGAGTACCATGACAAAATGCCTAACTTCCTATAATGGACATTTCCTTGGTTTACCTGACAAATACTCTTTCTCTCTTCTAAGGAAAATTTCCAGTTCTCAGTAGAACTGCCAACTGGCCCAGGGGTGGACAAGTGAGTCAGATGAGACCAAAATGAAAATTTTGTTGAGACTCTGGACCTTGAGGATTCAACCCAAGGAAAAAAAAGTGTCAGTACTCCATTATTATGATGGTCCATTAACTCTTGCTTTTTTTTTTTAAAGATTTTATTTATTTATTTGACAGAGATCACAAGTAGGCAGAGAGGCAGGCAGAGAGACAGAGGAAGCAGGGTCCCCGCAGAGCAGAGAGCCTGATGTGGGGCTCGATCCCAGGACCCTGGGATCATGACCTGAGCCGAAGGCAGAGGCTTTAACACACTGAGCCACACAGGCGCCCCAACTCTTGCTTTTTTGATGCCTGTTTCTATCACTACCCCTGCCTTTTTGAAGATAATGACCATTCATCTGAGTACACGGTTCACAGAATCCCTTTGCAGTGGCCCATGCAGGCCAAGTTAGTAGAGAATAATAGATCTCTGTAAGTTTTTAAAAAATGTCTTTGTCCCTGTTGCCCATGGCCATTAAAGACAAAAGGTCAGTGGTAGGGGGATACTGGAAAAGGTGAAGTTAGTTACTCACTGATTTTTTGATTGGTAGAAAGAAAGCAACACCCACATACAGGGCCAGTGGGTGAGTGGAGGAAACA
>NW_026756451.1:0-1162 GCF_022355385.1 Mustela nigripes
TAGGCCATGGCGGGTCTGATGTGCTCAGTGTGCGGTCAGCTGTCTGGGTGTTGGTCACGAGGTCCGGGCTCAGGTTGTCAGACAGTGCATTAGTGCCCAGCTTAGACTATATATTTTGGGTGCATTCGAGTGCCGTCTAGGTTCTTATCGGAAGAACTCTTCGGGATATGAAGAATTAGCGAGTCTGAGGAGCGTGCTCAGGACTTTGTCTCTGGATTTTGTATCAGCGATGGCCATGCAATGTTGGGGAGGACTCAGGGGCCATGGACGAATCCTGCTCTCTGTAGACTTGCCCCAATCCCAATTGTTTTTCATCAATCTGTGGGATGGGAGGACTCCTTTCAGGTTTGTTACCTCAGGTGTCCCACCAAAAGAGGAATTCCAAAGCAGAGCCCTGGGGAAGAGTGAAGGGACAACCCGAAATACGGTTAAAAATTGAGGCCTAGGGGCATGGCAAGCCCAATATGCTGTCTCTCCATCCAGCCATTGAGAGGCCATACCTGAGGACTGGGCTCAGGCTGAGGGTCACAATGTGAGTTTGTGACCATGTGGCCCGCAAGCATGGGCGGGGCCTCATTGGCCACACCGGTTTCAACCACACTGAACCAAGGACAACATGCCAACCACAAGGTTTCTTGCCATGGGGAAAGAGATCTGATGTCTGCATTATTTTCAAACCCGGGCCGAAATTGGAGATAAGGTCTAGGTTCTGAAGCATGAAAATCAAGGTTGAGAAGATATGACGATGTAAGGCCATGGCGGGTCCGATGTGCTCAGTGTGCGGCCAGCTGTCTGGGTGGGGCCCGGAGGTCCAGGCTCAGACTGTCGCAGAAAGGGCATTAGTGCCCTGGTCAGCCTATATATTTGGGGTACAACCGAATGGCGTGCAGGTTGATCCTCATTTGGGGTTTCAGGGTAGCCCAGAGGGCAATGATTTTCTTCTGGAGAGCAGGCAGAGTGCTGCATTGTAGTTCTGGATTGCCAAACTGGAGGGCTTGTGGGCCAGTAGTCTGAGGACGGATGTCTGAGAACCCAAGCTAGGCCCACGTTTCTGGATGAGGATATGGCAGGCACAATCTACAGACCTGAATCGAGATCTTGTGCATCTGAAGTCAGGCGAGGATCAGACGATCGCTCAGGTTTGACATTCTGTCCCTGATGG
>NW_026756452.1:0-1162 GCF_022355385.1 Mustela nigripes
TTACTATTAGGTGACGGGGTTTGGGCCTATTCTTATTGATTTTGAGGGGCGTTCTCTGAACCTCCTGAATTTTGATGCTCGTTCCCTTTGCCATATTGGGGATATTCTCCCCAATAATTCTGTCCAGTATACCTTCTGCTCCACTCTCTCTTTCTTCTTCTTCTGCAATCCCAATTATTCTAATGTTGTTTCTTCTTATGGTGTCACTTATCTCTCGAATTCTCCCCTCGTGTTCCCGTAGCTGTTTGTCCCTCTTTTGCTCTGCTTCTTTATTCTCTGTCATTTGGTCTTCTATATCACTAATTCTTTCTTCTGCCTCATTTATCTTTGCAGTGAGAGCCTCCATTTTTGATTGCACCTCATTAATAGATTTTTTATTTCAACTTGGTTAGATTTTAGTCCTTTTATTTCTCCAGAAAGGGCTTTTATATCTCATGAGAGGGTTTCTCTAATATCTTCCATGCTTTTTTCGAGCCCGGCTAGAACCTTTAGAATTGTCATTCTGAACTCTAGATCTGACATATTACCAATGTCTGTATTGATTAGGTCCCTAGCCTTCAGTACTGCCTCTTGTTCTTTTTTTGTGTTGTATTTTTCTGTCTTGTCATTTTGTCCAGATAAGAGTATATGAAGGAGCAAGTAAAATACTAATAGAGTGGCAACAACCCCAGGAAAATATGCTTTAACCAAGTTAGAAGAGATCCCAAATCGTGAGGGGGGAGAAAGGGGATAGAAAGAGGTTCAAAAAGGAAGAAAGAAAAAAAAAGTAAAAGGAAAAAAAGAGAAAAGAATTTAAAAAAATAAAACAAATAAGAAAAATATAAAAAAGAAAAATATATATATTGGATAAACTAGTTAAAAAACGTTAAAGAAGAAATAGGTAAAATTTTAAAAAAAAATTACCAGAAGGCGAGAAAAAAACAAAAAATGAAAAAGAAAAAAATTAAATTAACTGAAGACTAAAAAAAAATCACAGGGAAAAAGCCATTAGTTTCGTGCTTTGCTTTCTCCTTCTCTGGAATTCTGCTGCTCTCCTTGGTATTGAAACTGCACTCCTTGGTAGGTGAACTTGGTCTCGGCTGGATTTCTTGTTGATCTTCTGGGGGAGGGGCCTGTTGTAGTGATTCTCAAGTGTCTTTGCCCCAGGCGGAATTGCAGGGCC
>NW_026756453.1:0-1162 GCF_022355385.1 Mustela nigripes
TTAACCAAATCAGAAGAGATCCCAAATCGTGAGGGGGGAGAAAGGGGATAAAAAGAGTTTCAGAAAGTAAAAAAAGAAAAAAGAAGAAAAACAATTAAAAAAGAAAACGGATAAAGAAAAAATCTAAAATAGAAAAAACTATATATAGTTTTTCATATATATATATATATGACAAACTAGTTAAAAACGTTAAAAAAGAAAAGGGTAAAAGTTAAAAAAATTAGCAGAAGAGGAGAAAAAAATGAAAAATAAGAAAAAATTAAATTAACTGCAAGACTAAAGAATCATGGGGAGAAAGCCATGTGTTTTGTGGTTTGCTTTCTCCTCCTCTGGAATTCCGGTGCTGTCCTTGGTATTGAAACTGAACCCCTTGGTAGCTGAACTTGGTCCTGGCTGGATTTCTTTTTGATCTTCTGAGGGAGGGGCCTGGGTAGTGATTCTCAAGTGTCTTTGCCCCAGGCGAACATGCAGTGCCCCTACCAGGGACCGGGCTGAGTAATCCACTCAGGTTTGCTTTGGGAGCTTTTGTCCCCTGAGCACTTTCCGTAGTGTTCTGGAGGACGGGAATGAAAATGGTGGCCTCGTGGTTTCCAGCCCGGAGGAGCCCCACTCCTCAGTGCACCCTCAGAGAACAGCGCCCATTTACTCCCATCTCCCTGGCCTCCAGCCATGCTCCACTCCGAGCTCACCCAGCCTGTTACTGGTTCAGGGTAACCCCAAGCTGAGAGCTCACTCCTTGGCTCTGTCTCTGTAGCCGGCTTTCCCATTCTAATACCTGTAAGCTCTGGTACACTCAGACACCCCCGATCCTTCTGTGACCCTGTGGGACCTGAGGCCACGCTGACCCTGCATGGGCTTCACCCCGGTTTAGCCTCTGGAGTGATGTCCCTAAGCGGAACAGGCTTTAAAAGTCCCGATTTTGTGCTCCGTTGTTCCACCACTTGACGGGAGCCGGCCCCTCCCCCTGCGGTCTATCTTCCCGTCGCTTTGGAGTCACTTCTTCGCCAGTCTTACCTTTCAGAAAGTGATTGATTTTCTGTTCTAGAATTGCTGTTCTTCTTCTCTTCCATCTGCTGTTGGATTTGTAGATGTTTGCAATCTTTAGATAAGCTATGTAGCTGATCTCCTGCTACCTGAAGTAGTCTCAGCCTGCTACTTCTCC
>NW_026756454.1:0-673 GCF_022355385.1 Mustela nigripes
CCAGGCATCCATCCTCGAATGTTGGTCTGGACTCATCCATATGGGATGTCCTGGAGCTGTCCAACAGGTCTCAATTGTCCCGCAGAAGGAATCCTAGAAGGGGGCATCCCACAACTCCCAAAGTGGGAAAAACTCCACGGCCTCGAGATTCGGCTCCCTTCATGAAGGGGCCGTCATGAACAGAAAATCCAAGCTGAGCCAACGTCTGATCCTCGCTCTGACTTCAGATGCATGAGATATTGCTTCAGATCTTCAGGAAGTACATGCCATGCTCTCGCCCTGAATCCCAAGTCTAGCTTGTGTTCTCAGACTTCCGTCCTAACACTCCTGGCCCCGAAGCCCAAAAGTTTGGCAATTACGGACCATCATTGCAGCACTCTGCCTGCCCTCGAGAAACAAAATATTGCCCAATCAGCTGCCCGGGCATATTAAATGAGAATAAACCTACACGGCACGCGAATGTACCCAAATTATATAGTCTAACCTGGGCAGTAATGCACTGTCTGACACACCCTGAGGCGGGACCTCCTGAGCAACACCCAGACAGCTGACCGCACCCTGAGCCCATAAGACCCGCCGTGGTCTTAGGTCATCATCTCGTCCCTACCTCAGTTTTCAGGCTTCAGAACCTAGACCTTATCTCCAATCACTGCCCAGGGGTGACTGTGATGCA
>NW_026756454.1:773-1162 GCF_022355385.1 Mustela nigripes
CCAGGCATCCATCCTCGAATGTTGGTCTGGACTCATCCATATGGGATGTCCTGGAGCTGTCCAACAGGTCTCAATTGTCCCGCAGAAGGAATCCTAGAAGGGGGCATCCCACAACTCCCAAAGTGGGAAAAACTCCACGGCCTCGAGATTCGGCTCCCTTCATGAAGGGGCCGTCATGAACAGAAAATCCAAGCTGAGCCAACGTCTGATCCTCGCTCTGACTTCAGATGCATGAGATATTGCTTCAGATCTTCAGGAAGTACATGCCATGCTCTCGCCCTGAATCCCAAGTCTAGCTTGTGTTCTCAGACTTCCGTCCTAACACTCCTGGCCCCGAAGCCCAAAAGTTTGGCAATTACGGACCATCATTGCAGCACTCTGCCTGCCCT
>NW_026756455.1:0-1162 GCF_022355385.1 Mustela nigripes
ACTGAAATGGACAGATCATCCAAGCAAAAGATCTGCAAGGAAATAAAGGCCTTAAACGACACACTGGACCACATGGACATCACAGATATATTCAGAACATTTCATCCCAAAGCAACAGAGTACACATTCTTCTCTAGTGCACATGGAACATTCTCCAGAAGAGATCACATCCTCGGTCCTAAATCAGGACTCAACTGGTATCAAAAGATTGGAATCATTCCCTGCATATTTTCAGACCACAATGCTCTGAAGCTAGAACTCAACCACAAGAGGAAGTGTGGAAAGAACCCAAATACATGGAGACTAAATAGCATCTTTCTAAAGAATGAATGGGTCAACAAGGAAATTAAAGAAGAATTGAAAAAATCATGGAAACAAATGATAATGAAAATACAATGACTCAAAATCTGTGGGACACAACAAAGGCAGTCCCGAGAGGAAAATATATAGCGGTACAAGCCTTTCTCAAGAAACAAGAAAGGTCTCAAATACACAATCTAAACCTACACCTAAAGGAGCTGGAGAAAGAACAAGAAAGAAACCCTAAGCCCAGCAGGAGAAGAGAAATCATAAAGATCAGAGCAGAAATCAATGAAATAGAAACCAAAAGAACAATAGAGCAAATCAATGAAACTACGAGCTGGTTCTTTGAAAGAATTAATAAAATTGATAAGCCCCTGGCCAGACTTATCAAAAGAAAAGAGAAAGGACCCAAATAAATAAAATCATGAATGAAAGAGGAGAGATCACAACTAACACCAAAGAAATACAAAGTATTATAAGAACATACTATGAGCAACTCTATGCCAACAAATGTGACAATCTGGAAGAAATGGATGCATTCCTAGAAACATATAAACTATCAGAACTGAACCAGGAAGAAATAGAAAGCTTGAACAGACCCATAACCAGTAATGAGATTGAAACAGTCATTAAAAATCTCCAAACAAACAAAAGCCCAGAGCCAGATGGCTTCCCAGGGGAATTCGACCAAACATTTAAAGAAGAACTAATTCCTATTCTCCTGAAACTGTTCCATAAGGTAGAAATGGAAGGAAAACTTCCAAACTCATTTTATGAGGCCAGCATCACCTTGATCCCAAAACCAGACAAGGATCCCATCAAAAAAGAGAGCTATAGACCAATATCCTTGATGAACACA
>NW_026756456.1:0-1162 GCF_022355385.1 Mustela nigripes
CCAGTAGTGTGATTCCTGGATCATAGGATAGTTTTATTTTTAGATTTATTTTTTTTAAAGATTTTATTTATTTGACAGAGATCACAAGTAGGCAGAGAGGCAGGCAGAGAGAGAGGAAGGGAAGCAGGCCCCCTGCTGAGCAGAGAGCCTGATGTGGGACTCGATCCCAGGACCCTGAGATCATGACCTGAGCCGAAGGCAGCGGCTTAACCCACTGAGCCACCCAGGCACCCTATTTTTAGATTTCTGAGGAACCTCCGCAGTGTTCCACAATGACCGCACCATTCTGCGTCCCCACCAGCAGTGCACGAGGGGTCCCCTTTCTGCACATCCTCGCCAGCACTTGTTCTTTCTCGAGCTGTTGATGTTATCCGTACTGATGGGGCTGGGTGACCTCTCATGGTAGTTTTGACTTACATTTCCCCAATGACGAGTGATGTTGCGCATCTTGTCATGTGTCTGTTGGCCACGTGTCTGTCACCTTCGGAGCAATGTCTGTTCGTGTCTTCTGCCCGTTTTTGACCTGGGTTGTCTGTCTCTGGAGTTCTGTTGTATCAGCTCTGTATATATCTTGGACACTAACCCTTTATCAGATTTGTCATTTGCAAATATCTTCTCCCATTCAGTTGGTTGGCTCTAGCCAGAGGGGACGATTGCCAGGCCTTGAAATTCGGCTAAAATGTTGTTGGCCTGCCAGAACTGTGAACATCCAAAGGGGATTCGGAAAGTCCATTCTGCAATGACTTAGGACAGTGACTCCTTCTCCCCCTTCAAGTGCATCCCTCTGAAGGGGGAAAGTCTACAATGGTTATCCTGGACCTGGCCCCCCGTCGCATTCTGGGGAGCAGAGACCTTGCGACTTTCACAGATCTCTAAGTGGACAGGAATTGTGCCCAGAATGGCTTCTACACAGAGCCTAACTCATGCCTGCTTGGGGGATGTAGAAGCAGACAGAGTTGGGGCTGAACGGAGCTGAGATGTGAGGGGATTGGGGTGGCGTGAGCCTTGTTTCACGTGGGGGAGGTGTAGGTCTATGGGAAGCAGGGGCAGATGAGGTTGGCGGTGATAGAGTCTCCCGCCCCTTCACCCCTCCCTGAGAGCTCCATTTCGAGCCACACCACAGCCTGGGAGTAGCTGTCTGGCACGGCAAAGGGGAGCTTGA
>NW_026756457.1:0-1162 GCF_022355385.1 Mustela nigripes
GGGAAGGGAAGTTTCACCAACTCTGTCATGTAGGGGCATCAATTCCGATTCTGTTACAATTTTCCTACTTTCCCAGCTAATAATTCTCTACCTCAGAAAGCCCACTCTCAACCGTTTCCTCTCTCAAAGGCAGTTGCTCTTAGAGTCTGCACATGGCACTTGGGGCCTGCTGGTCGTTGGCCACTGCCCTCTGTACCTTGGGTCTAACAGCTGCGGGGCATCAAGATGAGATCGTCTCTTGTTCTAAGACTTAATATAGTTTGGGGAACTTGGGAAGTAATATTCACTTTTTAAGTTGATCCAAGTGTTCGACCATTTTCAATTATTCTAGTTCCACTGTTTACTTGTTCTAAGATTTGTGCTTCCCCCCCCCATTTTAATATGACTTAAGGAGGCATTCACCTTGCATTTGAGGATATATCTTAGTTTAACTGACAGCATTTTTCTTTCTTAGTCGAACATAAACTATAGTGCATCTTACCCTTGATGAAAGCTAGGATGCAATTAAATACTCTATTATGGTTATGATTCTGATATTTGAAATCCTCCGGTAGTTCCCTGTGCCCCTACAGTGTAGTACATCACCTCCTCGGCATAGTATACAAACCATCTCAGCCCCAGTGTTAACCCCGGGGCTCAGCCTCCATCCCCAGGTGATGCCGTGAGATCAGCTGTCCGTTGTCATGAACGTGCTGTAGCTTCCCGAATGCACTGTGCTGCCTCCTGGCACTTTGAAACTTGACACTCTCATCCTCATTCTTTGCTTTGCCCTTGTCTATCACCTCCCCTGAAAATCAGTTCCTAAGTGGCTTTTCCCAGCTCCAACCTACCCTTGGCAGTCTTTTATCTCCCTGTGGTAAAGACTGTCACACTGCACCATGGACACGCCTGTTGTCCCCCTGAGAAGAGAAAAGGGACAGTGAGGGCCCCCCAGCATTTGCAGCTTTAGTGCAGAGCCCCATGCCTGGCTTGCTAGAAATGCCAGATCATGAAGACAAACGGAGATCATCCTCTGGATAAAACCAGCTCTTCTTTGCCTACCCCAGGATCTGGATCAATAAAGAGCAGCCAGTTATTATTGCTGTTTTTCTAGGGATTTTTTCCCCATATATTTCCCAGGTCTTTACTCTTTTTATAGCACTTTAATTCAGGCTACAACCAC
>NW_026756458.1:0-1162 GCF_022355385.1 Mustela nigripes
TTTTTGATGGCTGCATAGTATTCCTGTGTGTGTGTGTGTGTGTGTGTGTGTGTGTGTGTGTGTGTGTGCGCGCCTCTGGGTGTCTGTGTGTCAGTGTGTAAAGAGGACCTGGCCATGCCATCATGGGTGGAGATGCCCCAAGCAGGATGAGGCTGATGAGGGTTTCGATGTCTGGTGGGCAAGTTATGTTCACACGCCAGTTTAAGGCTGGTTAAGTGGGATCGGGTGGAGGGTCTACACCCTTCTGCCCAGGGTTTATCCTGAGACACTGAACAGATGGGTCCATGACCCATGAGCGGGGCTAACCCTAACAGTAACCATTAACCCTGACCCTGACACTGACTGTGAGCCTGCCCCAAACCCTAACCCAAACCCTGACTGTGACCCTGACCCTGTCTGTGATCCTGACCTGAAACTTAAACCTAAACCTAAGCCTGACACTCACACTGATGTGGACCCTGAACCTAAACATAACGTTGATATTACTGTTACCAAGACTCAAACCTAACCATGACCCTGACCCTGACTCTAATCCTAAACCTGACGCTGACCTAACCCTGACCTTAACCCTAACCCAGACCATGACTATGAGCCTGACCCTAACCCTAAACCTAAAGGTAACTCTAAACATGACCCTAATACCGACCCTGAACATAAAACTAACGTTGACCCTGACCCAAACACTAACCCCTACAATAAACCAAACCCTAACCCTAACCTTACGCTGTCTAACCCTAAACCTAATTATAACCCTACTTCTAACTCTAACCCTAACCCAATCCCAAACCATACCGCCAAAACCTAACTGTGACACTGAAACGAACCTTGACCCTAAACCAAAGCCTGACGCTAAGCCTAACCCTGTCCATGACCTTCACCTGAACATGACCCTAACACTAACCCTGACCCAACTGTGAGCCTGACCCTAAATCTAACCCTAAACGTAACAACGACCATGACACTAACACGGGCCCTGACCCAAAACCTAATGCTGAACCTAACCCTAAAACTAACCCCTAACATTATCCCTGACACTGACCCTAAACCGGTCTAACCCTCCACCTACCTCTAACCCTAAACCTAACCCCACTTTAACAATAATCCTGACCCTCTCCCTGACCCTGATCATAACCCTAACTCTGAACTTTGCCTATGTCACCCT
>NW_026756459.1:0-1162 GCF_022355385.1 Mustela nigripes
AGGGCCAGTGTCAGGTTTACGTAGGATCAGGTATTGGTTTAAAGTCCACATTCGGGTCAGGGCCCAGGGTTATATTGTGGTCATTGTGAGGGTCATGGTTAGGTTTAGGATCAGGGTGAGGGTGATTTAGGGTCAGGGTCTGGTATAGGCAAAGTTCCGGGTTAGAGTTATGATCATTATCAGGTATAGGGTCATGGTTATTGTTTAAGTTTAGGGTTAGTTTTAGGGTTAGCGTTAGGTTGACTGTTAGGGTTAGAACTTGTTAGGGTCAGTGTCCGTGGTAGGTTTAGGGGTTAGGAACAGCAATAGGATTCGAGGAGGGCCAGTGTCAGCGTCAGGGTCAGGGTTACATTTATGGTTCGAGTTAAGGTCAGGCTCACAGTCAGGGTCAGGTTTAGTTTTCAGGTCAGGGTCGGGGTCACTGTTAGGGTCAAGGTTAGGTTTATGGTCATGGTCTCGGTCATGCTCAGGGTGAAGTTTAGCACCAGTGTCTGGTTGAGGGTCAGGTTCAGTTTGGTTTAAAATCCACATTTGGGTCAGGGACAGGTTTATGTAGTGGTCAGTGTTAGTGTCATGGTTTGGATTAGGGTCAGGGTCACGGTCAGATGAAGGTCAGGGCCAGGGTCAGGTTGAGGGTCAGGCTTTGGTAGAGGGTCAATATTCGGTTCCGTGTCATACTTAGGTTTTGGTGGTAGGGGTTGGGATGGGGTTTGGGTTAGATTTATAAGTAGGGTTATGGTTAGCGTTGGTGAGACAGCATAAGGTCAGGGTTAGGGGTTAGTGTTAGGTTCAGGGTCAGCATGAGGTGTAGGTTCAGGGTCCTTATTAGGGTCATGGTTAGAGTTACCATAAGGTTTAGGGTTAGGGTCAATTCATGTCACGATCAGGGTTAGGGTTAGGGTCCCGGTTAGGTCAGCGTCAGGGTTAGGATTAGGGTCAGGGTCAGGGTCCTGGTTAGGTATGAGTCATGGTTACGGTAATGTCATAGTTAGGTTTAGGTTCAGGGTCCACATCAGGGTCAGTGTCAGGCTTAGGTTTAGGTTTAGGGTTCAGGTCAGGATCACAGTCAGGGTCTGGTTCAGGGTCAGGGTCAGGGCTTGGGTTGGATTTGGGGCAGTCTCACAGTCAGTCAGGGTCAGGGTCAGGGTTAGTGGTTACTGTT
>NW_026756460.1:0-1162 GCF_022355385.1 Mustela nigripes
TTTTATAGTTCCAGGACTTATATTCAAGTATTTGACCCATTTTGAGTTAAATTTTGTGTATGGTGTAAGAGAATGGTGCAGTTTTGTTGTTTTGCATGTGGCTCTCCAGTGTTCCCAGCACCATTGATGACAGAGACTGTTTCTTCCCCCTTGTTTATTCTTGGCTCTTTTGTCATAAAGGTCCCAGACGATAGATGTGTGTGTTTATTTCTGGGCTCTCTCCTGTCTTCTGGTGATGTGTGTGTCTGTTTTTTTGACAATGCCAGATTATTTTGATTCACAAGCTTTATCATTAGTCTGAAATGAGCAAGCGCAATGCCTTTAGTGTGGTTCTTCTTTCTCTAGATTGCTCTGGTATTCAGAGCCTTTTGTGGCATCATACAAATTTTTAGATCCTTTTGTCCTCTTTCTGGGAAAAATGTCCTTAGAATTTTGATAGGAATTATAACATAGATGGGTTAGGGAAGTATGGACATTTTACTACTATTATTTCTTCTCACCCATGAATATGTGATATGTTTTGGTTTATGTGTGTTGCCTTCAGTTTCTTTCCTTACTGTCTTGTAGTTTTCATTATACAAGATTTTACCTCTTGGTGAAGTGTATTCCTGGTTATTTTATTCTTTTTGATGCAGCTTCTTCCTAATTTATTTTCTGATGATTCGTTATTAGTGTATAGAAATGCAGCAGGTTTTGGGGTAGTGATATTGTAAACTGTCCCTTTACTGAATTTAGTCATAGTTTGAACAATTTTTCACTGGCTTCTTTGAGGTTTTCCTTCTATTCTGTATCATCTGCAAATAGTGACCATTTTACTTCTTTCTTTCCATTTTGATGCCTTCTGATTATCTTCTAGCATAATTGTTCTGCCTTGGATTTTTAATTATTGTGTTCAGTAAAAGTGGCAACGAAAGAGTGGCAGTGTTTCTAACTTCGGCAGTCTTAGAGGAAATAGTAAGAGCTAAAACTTTTCAGTATCTGTGTGGTTGTCACATATGGCCTTTTTTTTTTTTAAAGATTTTATTTATTTATTTGAGAGAGAGAGAGATCACAAGTAGGCAGAGAGGCAGAGAGAGGGGGAAGCAGGCTCCCCACTGAGCAGAGAGCCCGATGCAGGGCTTGATCCCAGGACCCTGGGATAATGACCTGAGCTTAAGGCAGA
>NW_026756461.1:0-1161 GCF_022355385.1 Mustela nigripes
GAAATTCAGTATACTCTCAACATTAATTTATTCTGAAATTTACCAATGGTCTACTGAACCTATTATATGGCAGATATTACTTCAGACTACACTGGTAAATGAAATACTTGGCTTTGCAGAACTTTTATTTTAATGGGTGAGACAATTAAAAGCTATAAATCTTAATAAAAATTGCATAGTGCATTCAAAAATGATGAGTACAATGGGGAAAAAGAAAAATTAGATCAGGGTGAGAAAAATCAAGGTTGCTAGGCAGGGGATGGGGAGTTAAGAATTTTAATAGGAAGATCAGTGTAGTTACAATGAAGCTGACAATTTAACAAAGGTATGGAAAGGTGATGAATTTGCCCAGAACTATCAGCAATAAGGTCACTCCAGACAAAGGAATTGGCTATCTTGAAGGCCATAAGGTTGGATCGTGCCTGGCATATCTGAGGAATAGCAAGGAGGCCACTGTTAGTGACTGAAGAGAAGCAGGGAAAGAGGTCACAGAGGTTAAATGAGTGGCTAGATCATGTAAAAGCTTAGCTGTCATTGTAAAACTCTGGCTTTTATATTTGGAAACTTACTGTGTGATAGAATTTCTGCTAATAACTGAGAGTTCAAATGTCCATAAAATTTCAAGGATTCTTATTCTAGTAAGACACAATAAAGAAAAAGAGTTCCTATTTTCACATGGTGTAACAAATGCTCAGAGATCCAAGTGTAGGAAGCTATGGGAGCACAGAAGAAGGCACTAATATCACACCAATATATTTGATGACTGTGACTAAATATAAATTTGTATTTTCTAGATTTTTTATAGTCATGGAATCACACAGTATATAATATTCTTTGCCTGGCTTTTCTTTCTTCAGCATCATTACTTTGAGAATCTCCAATTGTAAATAGTTCATTTTGATGTTGAACAGTAATCTCTTTAATGAATAGATAATAATTTGTCTTTGCTCTATTGATGGACATTGATGAACATTTCCACTGTTTACAATTCTTAAAAATAAAGCTGCTATGAAATTCATATACAAGTCCTTGTATGAACATAGGGTTTGTTTCTCTTGCTTAAATGCCTAGAAGTAAAATGGCTATTCGTGTAACTGCAACATATTTGCATTTAAAAAAATTTTCAAACTATTTTCCAAAGTGGTGGTATCATGATATATG
>NW_026756462.1:0-1161 GCF_022355385.1 Mustela nigripes
AAAAAAAAAAAAAAAAAAAGGAAAGAAATGGAAGGAGAACGTCCAAACTCATTTTATGAGGCCAGAATTACCTTGATCCTAAAACCAGACAAAGACCCCATCAAAAAAGAAAATTACAGACCAATATCCCTAATGGACATGGATGCAGAAATTCTCACCAAAATACTAGCCAGTAGGTTCCAACAGTACATTAAAAGGATTATTCACCACAACCAAGTGGTATTTATTCCTGGGCTGCAAGGCTGGCTCAACATCCACAAATCAATCAGTGTGAAACAATACATTAATAAAAGAAAGAACAAGAACCACATGATACTCTCAATAGATGCAGAAAAAGCATTTGACAAAGTACTGCATCCTTTCTTGATCAAAGCTCTTCACTTTGTAGGGACAGAAGGTACATACCTCAGTATCATAAAGGCATCTATGAAAAACCCACAGCAAATATCATCCTCAATAGAGAAAAACTGAGAACTTTTCCCCTAAGGTCAGGAACATGGCAGGGATGTCTACTATCACCACTACTATTCAACATAGTAGTAGAAGTCCTAGCCTCAGCAATAAGACAACAAAAAGAAATAAAAGACATCTGAATCTGCAAAGAGGTTAACCTCTCACTCTTCACAGATATGATACTTTATGTGGAAAACCCAAAATACTCCATCCCAAAACTATTAGAACTCATACAGGAATTCAGCAAGGTGTCAGGATATAAAATCAATGCAGAGAAATCAGTTGCATTTCTAAACAACAAGACAGAAGAAAGAGAAATTAAGGAGTTTATCTCATTTACAATTATACCCAAAACCATAAGAATACCTAGGAATAAATCTTACCAAAGAGGCAAAGAATATGTACCCATAAAAGTACAAAATACTCATGAAAGCAATTGAGGATGAGGCAAAGAAATAGAAAACGTTCCATGCTCATGCATTGGAAGAACAAATATTATGAAAAAGTCTATGGTACCTAGAGAAATCTACACATTTAATGCAGTCCCTACCAAAATACCATCAACCTTTTTCAAAGAAATGGGAACAAATAATCCTAGAATTTATAGGAAACCAGAAAAGACCCCAAGTAGCCAGAGGAATATTGAAAAAGAAAAGCAAATCTAGTGGCATCACAATTCTGCACTTCAAGCTCTATTGCAAAGCTGTA
>NW_026756463.1:0-1161 GCF_022355385.1 Mustela nigripes
CGGTTGCTCCCCCAGATCCAGCAGATCTGACCTGTCTTGTTGCTTGGAGACAATTGGGTGCGAGGTGGGCTACCCATCCATCCATCCTCAGAACCCTGCTCGGAATCGTTGTCCTGGAGCCAACCAACAGGTCTCAATTGTCCTGCAGAATAATCTTTGCAATTGGGACCTTCTCACAACTCCCATCGTAGGAAAACCCCCATGGACTCGTGATCCCCCCCCCCCCTTCAAGAAGGGGCCATGAGGGACAGAATGTCCAATCTGAGTGATCGTCTGATCCTCGCCCTGATTTCACAAGCATGAGATCTAGATTCAGGACTGTAGATTGTGCCTGCCATATCGTCACAAAGAAAACTAGGCCTAGCTTGGATTCTCAGACCTCCGTCCTCAGACTACTGGCCCACAAGCCCTCCAATTTCGCAATTTAGAATTACAATGCAGCACTCTCTGCCTGTCCTCCAGAAGAAAAACATTGCCCTCTGGGGCTACCCAGGAACCCCAAATGAGGATCAACCTGCACGCCATTCGGCTGTACCCCAAATATATAGGCTGACCTTGGCATAATGACCTTTCTGACGCAGCCTGAGCCTGGAACTCCTGGCCCCACCCAGACAGCTGGCCGCACAATGAGCACATCGGACCCGTCCAGGCCTTAGTTCGTCATCACTTCTCAACCTCGGTTTTCAGGCTTCAGAACCTAGAACTTATACTCAATCACGGACGGGTTTGAAAATGATGCAGAAATCAGAACGCTTTCCCCATGGCAAGAAACCTTGTGGTTGGCATGTTGTCCAAGGTTCATTGTAGTAGAAACCACTGTGGCCCATGAGGCCCCGCCCATGCTTGCGGGCCACATTGGTCACAAACACACATTGTGACCCTAGCCTGAGCCCAGTCCTCAGGTAAGGCCTCTCAGTGGCTGGATGGAGAGACAACATATTGGGCTTGCCATGCCCCTAGGCCCCAATTTTTTACCATAGTTCGGGTTATCCCTTCACTCTTCCCCAGGGCTCTGCTTTGGAATTCCTCTTTTGGTGGGACACCTGAGGTAACAAAACTGAAATGAATCCTCCCATCCCACAGAAAGACGAAAAACAATTGGGATTGGGCCAAATCCACAGAGACCAAGATTCGTCCATGGCCCATGAGGCCTCCCCAATA
>NW_026756464.1:0-1161 GCF_022355385.1 Mustela nigripes
CCTCAGCATGAGTCCTGTCCTCTAGTACGTCCTCTCAGTGGCTGGAACATTAGATGTCATAATGGGCTTGACATGTCCCTAGGCCCCATTTTTAGCCAGATTTCTGGTTGTCCATTTGCCCCTCCCCAGGGCTCTACTCTGGAATCCCTCATTTGGTGCAACACCTGAGGTTGAAAAACAAAACAAAACAAATCAACAACAACAGAACAACGGACATCTTCCATCCCACAGAATGACCACAAACTCTTTAGACGGAGCCAAACCCCCAGAGAGTAAGACTCGACCATTTCCCATGAAGTCACCCGGAAATTTCACGACCATGAGTGACACGATATCCAGAGAGAAAAACTTGAGCAAGAGCCTCACACTTGCCCTTTTTTCATATACCGAAGAGTTCTCCTCATGGTCTGTAGATCAGTCCTGCCATACCTATAACGTGAAACATAAGCCGAGTTTGTGTTTTCAGACAACTGTCGAAACAGCCCTGGCCTACACACCCTACAGGCTCAGGGCCCTGGAGCCAAACCTGACGACTGTGCTTGCCCTCTCCAAGGGAATTGTGTGTGGCATTCCAATGGCCACAACACCATTAATAGGATAAACGTCCAAAGTCCCAGAGGCCATCCCAATATTTGCGGCTTCCCAGGACAAACAGGGGCAATCTGGGCACATCTGAGCACCTACCGGCACTCAGACCCGGAGACTGATGTCCCCAGACGTAAAAAGGAACGAACAGGCCCCTAGGCACCTATCGGATCCATTGTTTTGGTTTCCAGGCATCTCTCCTCAGAGGCTTGGATTTCAATAACAGCATATGGCTTTCTTGACTCACCCATCAGAACAAATCTCATCTACACATGGGAAACTTGCACGATGGAGCTGTGTGAAAGCCTCTCTTTAGGAGAATCCTTCAGGGCCCCAGTGCCACCGCTTCATTCCAAGGTCTCCATAGACACAAAATAATATTAGGACACATCCACGGGAGAGTCACTTCAACACAGCCTCCTCGGTTGCTCCCCCAGATCCAGCAGAACTAACCTGCCTTGTTGCTTGGAGACAATTGGAATGCGAGGTGGTCTACCCAGCCATCCATCCTTAGAACCCTGCTCGGAAGCGTTGTCCTGGAGCCAACCAACAGGTCTCAATTATCCTGCAGAAGAA
>NW_026756465.1:0-1161 GCF_022355385.1 Mustela nigripes
AAATGTTATTTAGAGAGACATTCTGTTCTTAATATATTTCAAATATTTTACACAAGGCAAAGTGGATCCAAGTAATCTGTAAGCAAAGTAAGATTTCAGAGAAGTATATATTTTCAACAGTATTTATAAAATATTATCTTTATGTAAGGCATCATCCTGGACTTTGTGGAAAACATACAAAGGAGTAAGAAGTGGCCCTTCAAGAAACATATACAATATCAAGGTTTAACATGAAGCAGCATGTCTTCTCTAAGTAAAAAAACATTGTACCAGCTGACTTTACTGAAACTTTATATTTATTGCTCTCATTTTAGGTCATATTGTCCTTCTGCATGCAGGCTGCTATAACAGACATGATATAGACTGAATAGCTTATAAAGAACAGGAATTTATTTTTCACAGTTCTAGAACTGAGAAGTTCAAGATTAAGGAATGGGCAGATCCAGGAAGAGCCCACTTCCTCACAGATGGCTATCTTCTCACTATAAACTTACAGGATGAATGATCAATAGAACTCTCTGGGGTCTCCTTTAAAAGGACTGTAATCCCACTTATGACCTAATCACCTCCCAAAGGTCCCTATGTTTTAATACTATCACTTCCAGAGTTAGATTTCATAATATGATTTCGGGAGACACAAACATTCACATCATAGTATATATAAACAAAAAAAAGACACAAAAATAACAAACAAAAAAATTATTTTAACTACCTATTATTTTCAACTATATAAAATTTTAATTTGTTTCTATATAATATTAAATAATTCATTTGAGTGATTCACTTATATCCAATGCATTTGAGTGCAATTAAATTTGCTTACCCAACATATCCAGCAGCATATTTCTTCAGACTATCCCATTCCCCACATGACAGGATTTACCACAATTAGAAGATAGGGGATAGAGGATAGATAGATAGATGTATACATAAACACACTTGTACATACACATATGCATATTTTTTCCTGTTAATGATACTCTTGCAAATAAAATTTAAGCTCAAGGAAACCTGTCTTGTTTGTTACTTAATATCCAGTTTTTAGTCAACATCCAAAAACAAATAATCCAATAAAAACATGGATGGAAGACAGGAACAAGTGTTTCCCCAAAGAACACATTCAAATGTTCAGTAGATACATGAAAAGATGTCCATCATCAT
>NW_026756466.1:0-1161 GCF_022355385.1 Mustela nigripes
TGCTGTGTGAAGCCTCTCTTTAGGAGAACCCTTCAGGGCCCCAGTGCCACCGCTTCATTCCAAGGTCTCCATAGACATAAAATCATATTAGGACACATCCACGGGAGAGTCCATTTCAACTCAGTATCCTCGGTTGCTCCCCCCGATCGAGCAGATCTAACCTGTCTTGTTGCTTGGAGACAATTGGAATGCGAGGTGGGCTACCCAGCCATCCATCCTTAGAACCCTGCTCGGAATCGTTGTCCTGGAGCCAGCCAAAAGGTCTCAATGTACTGCAGAAGAATCTTTGCAGTTGGGAGCTTCTCACAACTCCCATCGTGGGAAAACCCCCATAGCCTCGTGATCTACCCCCTCTTCAAAAGGGGCCAACAGGGACAGAATGTCCAAACTGAGTGATCGTCTCTTCCTCGCCCTGACTGCAGATGCACGAGATCTCGATTCATGTCTGTAGATTGTGCCTGCCATATCCTCACCCACAAACCTAGGCCTATCTTGGTTTCTCAGACTTCCGTCCTCAGACTACTGGCCCACAAAGCTTCCAGTTTTGCAATCTAGATCTACAATGTAGCACTCTGCCTGCCCTCCAGAATAAAAACATTGCCCTCTCGGGCTACCCGGAAACCCCCAATGAGGATCAACCTGCACGACATTCGGCTGTACCCCAAATATATAGGCAATCCTGGGCACTAATGCCCTTTCTGACTCAGCCTGAGCCTAGACCTCCTGGCTCGACCCAGACAGCTGGCTACACACTGAGCACATCGGACCCGCCATGGCCTTAGGTCGTCATCTCTTCTCAACCTCGGTTTTCAGGCTGCAGAACCTAGACCTTATCTCCAATCATGGCCCGGGTTTGAAAGTGATGCAGAAATCAGAACTCTTTCCCCATGGCAAGAAACCTTGTGGTTGGCATGTTGTCCAAGATTCAGTGTAGTTGAAACCAGTGTGGCCCATGAGGCCCAGCCCATGCTTGTGGGCCACATTGGTCACAAACACACATTGTCACCCCTCAGCCTGAGCCCAGTACTCATGTAAGGCCTCTCAGTGGCTGTATGGAGAGACAGCATATTGGCCTTGCCACGTCCTTAGGCCCCAATTTTTAACCATCGTTCGTGTTGTCCCTTCACTCTTCCCCAGGGCTCTGCCTTGGAATTCCTCTTT
>NW_026756467.1:0-1161 GCF_022355385.1 Mustela nigripes
GGGGTGGAAAAGAATTTACCATGCTAATGGACATCAGAAGAAAGCAGTGGCAAACCTTATATCAGATCAATTAGATTTTAAGCCAAGGACTATAATAAGAGATGAGGAAGGACACTATATCATACTCAAAGGGTCTGTCCAACAAGAAGATCTAACAATTTTAAATATCTATGCCCCCAATGTGGGAGCAGCCAACTATATAAACCAATTAATAACAAAATCAAAGAAACACATCAACAATAATACAATAATAGTAGGGGACTTTAACACTCCCCTCACTGAAATGGACAGATCATCCAAGCAAAAGATCAGCAAGGAAATAAAGGCCTTAAACGACACACTGGACCAGATGGACATCACAGATATATTCAGAACATTTCATCCCAAAGCAAAAAAATATACATTCTTCTCTAGTGCACATGGAACATTCTCCAGAATAGATCACATCCTCGTTCCTAAATCAGGACTCAACAGGTATCAAAAGATTGGGATCATTCCCTGCATATTTTCAGACCACAATGTTCTAAAGCTAGAACTCAACCACAAGAGGAAGTTTGGAAAGAACCCAAATACATGGAGACAGAACAGCATCCTTCTAAAGAATGAATGGGTCAACTGGGAAATTAAAGAAGAATTGAAAAAAATCATGGAAACAAATGATAATGAAAATACAATGGTTCAAAATCTGTGGGACACAACAAAGGCAGTCCTGAGAGGAAAATATATAGCGGTACAAGCCTTTCTCAAGAAACAAGAAAGGTCTCAGGTACATAACCTAACCCTACACCTAAAGGAGCTGGAAAAAGAACAAGAACGAAACCCTAAGCCCAGCAAGAGAAGAGAAATCATAAAGATCAGAGCAGAAATCAATGAAATAGAAACCAAAAAAACAATAGAACAAATCAACGAAACTAGGAGCTGGTTCTTTGAAAGAATTAATAAAATTGATAAACCCCTGGCCAGACTTATCAAAAAGAAAAGAGAAAGGACCCAAATAAATAAAATCATGAATGAAAGAGGAGAGATCACAAGTAACACCAAAGAAATACAAACTATTATAAGAACATACTATGAGCAACTCTACGCCAACAAATTTGACAATCTGGAAGAAATAGATGCATTCCTAGAAACATATAAACTACCACAACTGAACCAGGAAGA
>NW_026756468.1:0-1161 GCF_022355385.1 Mustela nigripes
CTACACATGGGAAACTTGCACGATGGAGCTGTTTGAAAGCCTCTCTTTAGGAGAACCCTTCAGGGCCCCAGTGTCACCGCTTCATTCCAAGGTCTCCATAGACACAAAATCATATTAGGACACATCCACGGGAGAGTCCATTTCAAGTCAGCCTCCTCGGTTGCTCCTCCAGATCCAGCAGATCTAACCTGTCTTGTTGCTTGGAGAAAATTGGAATGCGATGTGGGCTACCCAGCCATCCATGCTTAGAACCCTGCTCGGAATCGTTTTCCTGGAGACAACCAACAGGTCTCAATTGTCCTGTAGAAGAATCTTTGCAGTTCGGAGCTTCTCACAACTCCCATCGTGGGAAAACACCCATGGCCTCGTGATCCACACCCCCTTCATGAAGGGGCCATCAGGGACAGAATGTCCAACCTGAGCGATCGTCTGATCATCGCCCTGACTTCAGATGCATGAGATCTAGATTCAGGTCTCACCCAGAAACCTAGGCCTAGCTTGGGTTATCAGACTTCCATCCTCAGAATACTGGCCCACAAGCCCTCCAGTTTGGCAATCCAGAACTACAATGCAGCACTCTGCCTGCCCTCCAGAAGAAAAACTTTGCCCTCTGGGTCTACCCAGAAACCCCAAATGAGGATCAACCTGCACGCCATTCGGCTGTACTCCAAATATATAGGCTGACTTGGGCACTAATGCCCTTTCTGACACAGCCTGAGTCTGGACACCCTTGCCCCACCCAGACAGCTGGTCGCACATTGAGCACATCAGACCCGCCATGGCCTTAGGTTGTCATCACTTCTCAATCTCGGTTTACTGGCTTCAGAAACTAGACCTTATATCCAATCATGGCCCGGGTTTGAAAATGATGCAGAAATCAGAACTCTTTCCCCATGGCAAGAAACCTTGTGGTTGGCATGTTGTCCAAGGTTCAGTGAACTTGAAACCAGTGTGAATATGAGTCCCCGCCCATGCTTGCAGGCCACATTGGTCACAAACACACATTGTGACCCTCAGCCTGAGCCCAGTCCTCAGGTAAGGCCTCTCAGTGGCTGATGGGAGACAGCATATTGGGCTTGCCATGCCCCTAGGGCCCATTATTTAACCATAGTTCGGGTTGTCCCTTCACTCTTGCCCAGGGCTCTGCTTTGGAATTCCTCA
>NW_026756469.1:0-1161 GCF_022355385.1 Mustela nigripes
ATCTGGGCCCATCTGAGCACCTACCGGCTCTCAGACCCGTAGACTGATATCCACAGAGGTTAAAAGGAACGAACAGGCCCCTAGGCACCTATTGGATCCATTGCTTTGGTTTCCAGGCATCTCTCGTCAGAGGACTGGAATTAAATAACAGCATGTGGCTGTTTCTTGACTCACCCATCAGAACAAATCTCATCTACACATGGGAAACTTGCACGACGGCTCTGTGTGAAAGCCTCTATTTAGGATAACCCTACAGGGCCCCAGTGCCACCGCTTAATTCCAAGGAATCCATAGACACAAAATCATATTAGGACACATCCACGGGAGAGTCCATTTCAACTCAGCCTCCTCGGTTGCTCCCCCAGATCCAGCAGATCTAACCTGTCTTGTTGCTTAGAGATTATTGAAATGCGAGGTGGCCTACCCAGCCATCCATCCTTAGAACCCTGCTCGGAATCGTTGTCCTGGTGCAAACCAACAGGTCTCAATTGTCCTGCAGAAGAATCTTGCAGTTGGGAAATTCTCACAACTCCCATTGTGGGAAAACACCCATGGCCTCGTGATCCACCTCCCCTTAAAGAAGGGGCCATCAGGGACAGAATGTACAATCTGAGCGATCGTCTGATCCTCGCCCTGACTTCAGATACACGAGTACTCGATTCAGGTCTGGAGATTGTGCCTGCCATATCCTCACCGAGAAACCTAGGCCTACCTTGGGTTCTCAGACTTCCGTTCTCAGACTACTGGCCCACGAGCCATCCAGTTTGGAAATCCAGAACTACAATGCAGCAGTCTGCTTGCCCTCCAATGGAAAACATTGCCCTCCGGCGCTCCCCAGAAACCCCCAATGAGGATCAACATGCAAGGAATTCGGCTGTACCCCAAATATATAGGCTGACCTGGGCACTAATGCCCTTTCTGACACAGCCTGAGCATGGACCTCCTGGACCCACCCAGACAGCTGGCCGCACACTGAGCACATCGGACCCGCCATGGCCTTAGGTCGTCATCTCTTCTCAACCTCGGTTTTCAGGCTTCAGAACCTAGACCTTATCTCCAATCACGGCCCGGGTTTGAAAATGATGCAGAAACAGAACTCTTTCCCCATGGCAAGAAACCTTGTGGTTGGCATGTTGTCCAAGGTTCAGTGTAGTTGAAAAC
>NW_026756470.1:0-1161 GCF_022355385.1 Mustela nigripes
GGAAATACTATCTACTTCCACTATGCTGTCTGTTGTGCAGGATGCCTTGAGACTTAGATTAGATAATCCTATATAAATTGGGGAACACAAATAAAAAGATGCTCACCTTCTTTTCCCCTGCCTATGAATATGAGATCAGGAGAAAAAGTGATGAAGGTAAGAACCATATATGGAAGAAAAGTGACCTGCATTAATGATCTGGTTATATTTTACTAGTTTTGTAGCATTAAACAAATTAGTTAATCACTGTGAGTTGCATTTTCCACATTTATTGTAGTTGAACAACTACTCCAATCTTTCAAGGTATCTATTAAGGCTTAAACGCTATGATGAATGTGGGCAAAAAGATTAATATAGCAGTTGGCTTAGAGCAGTCCCTCCATATAAGTGGATTTTGTTATTATTATTATTGCCATTGTTATTATTAAAGGGTGGCTATTTCTTGATGGCCCCACAGTTGTAAAACCTTATTTGCTTTCAATTAGGTTTCCAATTGAGAGAATACTTTTTTTTGGTCCTTTTAAAATGCACATAAATTTTACTTTTTTTTTTTTCCATTCTGGATTTAGAGAGCAGTCTTATGGATTTGTTCAACATTAATCTCAGAAACAGAAGCAACAAGCTAACAACCACATCCCAACATATTTTCCAAGATAATGCCACTTTTTATGGCCTCTTGGGACATCGTTAATCAGCTTTCCCTGGAGAGATCCTTTTATTTATTTATTTTTTACATAGTTCATTTTTCTGTTGGTGCACCTAACTGCATGCTATAGTTAGAAGAATACTGTTTAGAACTGTAAATTCTGGACTACATCAAGGTAGTTTTGGACCCAGTTTTGCACTGGTCTCCACCATTCATTCAATAAATAACACTGAATTACACTGAATCTGGATAACACACAAAGCTGCTTTCTTCACTGTTTAGTTGGCTGGTTGTTAGAAAATTAGATATCAAAAACACCACTTCTCAAGTACAAACCTCTAATACTCATAGAAGTTTAATACTATAGCTAAGACATGTATTTTTTTAAGTATGCTGCACATTCCTGAAGGACTGGTTTCTATTTTTACTTTTTGTCTATTTCAATGAGATACAACTGAGATATAACAGTTTCAAGAGTACAACATAGTGATTCCATATAAGTATATACTGTGAAA
>NW_026756471.1:0-1161 GCF_022355385.1 Mustela nigripes
TTCCACATATAGTATCATATCATCTGCGAAGAGTGATAGTTTGACTTCTTCTTTGCTGATTTGGATGCCATTAATTTACTTTTGTTGTGTGATTGCTGAGGCTAGGACTTCTGGTACTATGTTGAATAGCAGTGGTGATAATGGACATCCCTGCTGTGTTCCTGACCTTAGGGGAAAAGCTCTGAGTTTTCCTCCCTTGATAATGATATTTGGGGTGGGTTTTTCATAGATGGCTTTGATAATATTGAGGAATGTGACCTCTATCCCTACACTTTGAAGACTTTTGATCAGGAAGGGATGCTGTACTTTGTCAAATGCTTTTTCAGCATCTGTTGAGAGTATCATATGGTTCTTGTTCTTTCTTTTATTGATGTGTTGTATCACATTGACTGATTTGCGGATGTTGAACCAACCTTGCAGCCCTGGAATAAATCCCACTTGGTCGTGGTGAATAATCCTTTTATTGAACTGTTGAATCCTATTGGCTAGTATTTTGGTGAGAATTTTCGCATCTGTGTTCATCAAGGAGAATAGGAATTAGTTCTTCTTTAAATGTTTGGTAGAATTCCCCCGGGAAGCCGTCTGGCCCTGAGCATTTGTTTGCTTGGAGATTTTTAATGATTGTTTCAATCTCCTTCCTGGTTATGGGTCTGTTCAGGCTTTCTATTTCTTCCTGGTTCAGTTGTGGTAGTTTATATGTTTCTAGGAATGCATCCATTTCTTCCAGATTGTCAAATTTGTTGGCGTAGAGTTGCTCATAGTATGTTCTTATTATAGTTTGTACTTCTTTGGTGTTCGTTGTGATCTCTCCTCTTTCATTCATGATTTTATTTATTTGAGTCCTTCACTTTTCTTTTTGATAAGTCTGGCCAGGGGGTTATCAATTTTATTAATTTTTTCAAAGAACCAGCTCCTAGTTTCGTTGATTTGTTCTATTTTCTTATGTTGTTGTTGTTTCTATTTCATTGATTTCTGCTCTGACCTTTATGATTTCTCTTCTCCTGCTGGGCTTAGGGTTTCTTTCTTGTTCTTTCTCCAGCTCCTTTAGGTGTAGGGTTAGGTTGTGTACCTGAGACCTTTCTTGTTTCTTGCGAAAGGCTTGTACCGCTATATATTTTCCTCTCAGGACTGCCTTTGTTGTGTCCCCACAGATTTTGAACC
>NW_026756472.1:0-1161 GCF_022355385.1 Mustela nigripes
GACTATGGTTAAAAATTGGGGCCTAGGGGCATGGCAAGCCCAATATGGTGTCTCTTCATCCGGCCACTTAGAGGCCTTACATGAGGACTGGGCTCAGGCTGAGGGTCAAAATATGTGTTTGTGACCAATGTGGCCCGCAAGCATGGATGGGGCCTCATGGGCCACCCTGGTTTCAACTACCCTGAACGTTGGACAACATGCCAACCACAAGGTTTATTGCCATGGGGAAGGAGTTCTGATTTCTGCATCATTTTCAACCCTGGGCAGTGATTGGAGATAAGGTCTAGGTTTTGAAGCCTGAAAACCGAGGTTGGGAAGAGATGACGACCTAAGGCCATGGCGGCTCCGATGTGCTCAGCGTGTGGCCAGCTGTCTGGGTGGCCCCAGGTGGTCCATGCTCAGGCTATGTCAGAAAGGGCATTAGTGTTCAGGTCAGCCTATATATTTGGGGTACGGCCACATGGCGTGCAGGTGGATTCTCATTGGGGGTTTCTGGGTAGCCCCAGAGGGCAATGCTTTTCTTCTGGAGGGCAGGCAGAGTGCTGCATTGTAGTTCTGGATTGCCAAACTGGAGGGCATGTGGGCCAGTACTCTGAGGAAGGAACTCCGAGAACACAACCTAGGCCTAGGTTTCTTGGTGAGGATATGGCAGGCACAATCGACAGACCTGAATTGAGATCTCGTGCATCTGAAGTCAGGGCGAGGATCAGACGATCGCTCAGGTCGGACTTTCTGTTCCTGATGGCCCCTTCATGAAGGCGGGGAGGGATCATGAGGCCATGGGGGTTTTCCCACGATGGGAGTTGTGAGAAGCTCCAAACTGCAAAGATTCTTCTGCAGGACAATTGAGACCTGTTGGTTGGCTCCAGGCCAATGATTCCGAGCAGGGTTCTAAGGATAGACGGCTGGCTAGCCCTCCTCGCATTCCAATTGTCTCCTAGCAACAACACAGGTTAGATCTGCTGGATCTGGGGGTGCAACCGAGGAGGGTGAGTTGAAATGGACTCTCCTGTGGATGGGTCCTAATGTGTTTTTGTGTCTATGGCGACCTTGGAATGAAGCGGTGGCCTGGGGCCCTGAAGGGTTCTCCTAAACAGAGGCTTTGACACAGCTCCAACGTGCAAGTTTCCCATGTGTAGATGAGATTTGTTCTGATGTGTG
>NW_026756473.1:0-422 GCF_022355385.1 Mustela nigripes
TTTTTTTTTTTTTCCTTAGTCATTGATCTCTGAGAAGTGACCCTTCTAATTGACATAGTCTCCTTTTAGATAACATCCCACATTTTTAACTCCTGGATTACTGTTTTCGTATATAATGTTAAGAACATAAGCTATAGAACAGTAAAAATCTGTGTCATGACCTGTCATTCTTTTCTCTCATTCATTATTTCAGGAGTAGGTACATCATTAAATCTGTAGTAATAACTTTGTTGCATACTTTCTTTGACTGACTGAATCAGAATATATTTTTTTAATTTTTTATTTTTTATAAACATATATTTTTATCCCCAGGGGTACAGGTCTGTGAATCACCAGGTTTACACACTTCACAGCACTCACCAAAGCACATACCCTCCCCAATGTCCATAATCCCACCCCCTTCTCCCAAGCCCCCTCCCCCC
>NW_026756473.1:522-1161 GCF_022355385.1 Mustela nigripes
GACTCTTAATCTCACAAAACAAACTGAGGGTTGATGGGGGGAGGGGGCTTGGGAGAAGGGGGTGGGATTATGGACATTGGGGAGGGTATGTGCTTTGGTGAGTGCTGTGAAGTGTGTAAACCTGGTGATTCACAGACCTGTACCCCTGGGGATAAAAATATATGATTATAAAAAATAAAAAATTTAAAAAAAAAAAAGAATATCTCCGTTTTGTTCCTTTTTTTTTTTTTCCTTAGTCATTGATCTCTGAGAAGTGACCCTTCTAATTGACATAGTCTCCTTTTAGATAACATCCCACATTTTTAACTCCTGGATTACTGTTTTCGTATATAATGTTAAGAACATAAGCTATAGAACAGTAAAAATCTGTGTCATGACCTGTCATTCTTTTCTCTCATTCATTATTTCAGGAGTAGGTACATCATTAAATCTGTAGTAATAACTTTGTTGCATACTTTCTTTGACTGACTGAATCAGAATATATTTTTTTAATTTTTTATTTTTTATAAACATATATTTTTATCCCCAGGGGTACAGGTCTGTGAATCACCAGGTTTACACACTTCACAGCACTCACCAAAGCACATACCCTCCCCAATGTCCATAATCCCACCCCCTTCTCCCAAGCCCCCTCCCCCC
>NW_026756474.1:0-364 GCF_022355385.1 Mustela nigripes
TTTAGTTCTTTTATTTCTCCAGAAAGGGCTTTTATATCTCCCGAGACAGTTTCTCTAATATCTTCCATGCCTTTTTCGAGCCCGGCTAGAACCTTGAGAATTGTCATTCTGAACTCTAGATCTGACATATTACCAATGTCTGTATTGATTAGGTCCTTAGCCTTCGGTACTGCCTCTTGTTCTTTTTTTTGTGGTGAATTTTTCTGCCTTGTCATTTTGTCCAGGTAAGAGTATATGAAGGAGCAAGTAAAATACTAAAAGAGTGGCAACAACCCCAGGAAAATATGCTTTAACTAAATCAGAAGATATCCAAATCCTGAGGGGGGAGAAAGGGGATAAAAAGAGGTACAAAAAGAAAGAAAGA
>NW_026756474.1:464-1161 GCF_022355385.1 Mustela nigripes
AAAAAAATGAAAAAGAAAAAAAGTAAATTAACTGCAAGACTAAAAAATCACAGGGAGAAAGCCATGAGTTCCGTGCTTTGCTTTCTCCTCCTCTGGAATTCTGCTGCTCTCCTTGGTATTGAAACCACACTCCTTGGTAGGTGAACTTGGTCTTGGCTGGATTTCATGTTGATCTTCTGGGGGAGGGGCCTGTTGTAGTGCTTCTCAAGTGTCTGCCCCAGGCGGAGTTACACCGCCCTTACCTGGGGCCGGGGTGAGTATTCCGCTCGGGTTTGCTTTCCGGAGCTTTTGTTCCCTGAGCGCTTTCTGTAGAGTTCCGGAGGACAGGGTTACAAATGGCGGCCTCCTGAGCTCTGGCCGGAGGAGCTGAAAGCCTGGGGCCCCACTCCTCAGTGCGCCCTCAGAGAACAGCGCCCAGTAACTCCTCTCTGCCTGACCTCCGGGCGCACTCTGAGCTCACCAAGCCTGCGACTGGTTCAAGGTATACCCGAGCTGTGAGCTCACTCACGGCTCTGTGTCTGTAGCTGGCTTCCCCGTTCTAATACCTATAAGCTCTGTGACACTCAGACACCCCCGATCCTTCTGTGACCCTGCGGGACCTAAGGCCACGCTGACCCCGTGTGGGCTTCACCCGGTTTAGCCTCTGGAGAGATGTCCCTCAGCGGAACAGACTTTTTAAAGTCCTGATTTTGTGCTC
>NW_026756475.1:0-1161 GCF_022355385.1 Mustela nigripes
AATACCTGCCACGAATCCTCAATACCAATTATCCTCTTCCCTCATTCACTGCATTTTTGTATTTTCTGTAACCCTCAGCTTTGTTCTCAGAGTCCTGAGTCACACCCAGTTTGACTCCTTCTCTGACTTCTTCCCTTCCAGTTTTCCTTACCTTTACTAAGGGTCATGGTATTCCTCCCGGGGCACATATGAGAGAAGCCATATGATATTTTTAATTGTCTCTTGCCTTTTTCACTTTGCATCACTCAGTCCGGTGGCATTCATGTCAATGCAAGTACCAGGGGTTCATCATCCCTGATGGCTGTGGAATACTGTGTGGCCCATAGGCCCACTGCTTTTTTTATCTACTAGTCTTTGCAAGGACATTGAAGCTCAATCCACAGTTCTGCTCGATTGAAACACGCAGGCCATCGATATAGGCTGTTCCTTTTCCTCTGATTAAAGAGATGTGGTTAACATGGCTATACCCATTACCACAGAAGGTAGAGTTAACTAGTTGACAAGGGGTCCTGTCCAGGGCTCCTCCTTAAGAGTTTGTTCTCATGCAGAATGTTACTCTCCATGAAGCCTTTGCAAAGGTGTTTAAGTAAAGCCAGATAGACAGGCCCTAACCCCTTATGACACATGTTTCAAACACTGCGACATGAGGACACAAAAAGCACAATACATCCATGCCCTAACATTTTTCCTTCCCATTCCTTAGTCATCTCTGACCCATAAGGAAAATATGTTGAGAGGGACTCTCTCACCCACAGGATGACAAACCCCACAGATAGCAGTTGATACTCAAGAAGCCTCACTGTTTCTTGATATCTCTAGAAATTCCAGTGGAAATATGAAAAACTTGCCGTCTCCGGAGAATAGTTGGCCTAAAGGATGGTATACCAAATGTTATTTTCTTTTCCCTTTGTCTAGAAAGGTGAAGTGGGACATTAACACACAAGACAACCTGAGTTCTTGACCAGGCTCAGAGGGCCCTTTTTCGGTCCATCCTGGAGCTTCCTACCTTAAGCCATAGGACTGAAAGTTCCTGAGAGTGGGACTGCTGCTTCAGTGAATCCAGCTTCTGTGATGTCACGAAGATTTGAGGTCAAAGCAACCACTCCTTATCAAACCACGCCTCATCACTACACACTACACTTGGCTGGGATAGTCATGGGT
>NW_026756476.1:0-1161 GCF_022355385.1 Mustela nigripes
CATTACATATGAGCAAACCTGGAGCCCTCTAACCAGACTTCCTCGCCTCGCAGAAGTGCACCTAGCTGTTTGGAGCAGCTCTCAACCTTCAGTTTGGAAAAAACTCCAAGGTTTCTTGAGGCCACCCTGCCACTTGTTGGATCATCCATACAAACTCCAGTGTGAGCAGACATCTGACACTCATCCTTTCTCAGGTGCTGGAGATCTCGAAACAGCCATTGCACATTGGAACTGCCATTCGCTCGGCACTGAACTTAACTGGAGCTAGTGTTTTCAGACTTCCATCTTCACACTCCTCACTTGCTAGCCCTCCATACTGGGAATTATGGATCCAGGACACAGCCTTTGCCTGCCCATCAGAAAGATGAAGTGTCCTATGCATTTGCACTGAAACCCCACGTGAGAATCCACCTGCATGGCCCTCATTTGCACTCCCATGTCATGGGCGACCCTGTGCAGTAATGATCTGTGTGACACAGCCTGAGCCCCGAACTCCTGTCAGCCACCCAGGTAGAGGGCCCCATATCCTGCAAGTGGGAACTGCTTTGGACCGAGTACATCATCTCAACCAAGCTGGGTATTAAGGTCATATCCCCAGAATGTATCTCAAATACCTGCCCAGGGGGAACCTAATGCCCAAAAGAGTACGGCTCCTTCGCCATACACGAAAACTGGATGTTGAGATGGCTGTCCAACACTCAGAGTGGGCGCCAGTAGCATGGTGGGAGAGACCACGCCCACTGAGGTGAGGTAGCTGGGCAAAAACAGGCATTGTGACCCTAAGCGTGAGACCCCTTTCAAAAAGACCCCATGGAAGACAGGTAGATTCCCCAGACAGGAAGGATCTCCCATGGACCCATGAGGCCACCCTTCCATTCTATGGCCATCCTAGATACACAATTCAGACAGAAAAGTCTGTGTTACTGCCTCCCAGCTGCACGAATTTCAAATCCCGAAAAACTGACCTCAGGGCCTGCAGTGGTGACCTGCCATCATCTCGCCCTTAAACCGTACACGAATTTTGTTTAAAAGACTCCCATCCCAAAGCCCTCACCCACATGCCTCCAAGATGGCGCCTCCAGAACCACACCGTATCACAGGGCCTGATCTCCCGAGGAAAATCTGCCCGTCTCAGTTGCCCAAACCTTCCAGATAAGAAGG
>NW_026756477.1:0-1161 GCF_022355385.1 Mustela nigripes
GATGGGAGGACTCCTTTCAGTTTTGTTACCTCAGGTGTCCCACCAAAAGAGGAATTCCAAAGCAGAACCCTGTGGAAGACTGAAGGGACACCCCGGTCTATGGTTAAAAATAGGGGCCTAGGGGCATGGCAAGCCCAATACGCTGTCTCTCCATCCAGCCACTGAGAGGCCTTACCTGAGGACTGGGCTCAGGCTGAGGGTCACAATGTGTGTTTGTGACCAATGTGGCCCGCAAGCATGGGCGGGTCCTATGGGCCACATTGGTTTCAAGTACACTGAACCTTGGACAACAAGCCAACCACAAGGTTTCTTGCCATGGGGAAAGAGTTCTGATTCTGCATCATTTTCAAACCCGGTCCGTGATTGGGGATAATGTCTAGGTTCTGATCCTTTCAGGTTTGTTACATCAGGTGTCCCAACAAAAGAGGAATTCCAAAGCAGAACCCTGGGGAAGAGTGAAGGGACAACCCGAACTATGGTAAAAATTGGGGCCTAGGGGCATGGCAAGCCCAATATGCTGTCTCTCCATCCAGCCACTGAGAAGCCTTACCTGAGAACTGGGCTCAGGCTGAGGGTCACATTGTGTGTTTGTGACCAATGTGGCCCGCAAGCATGGGCCGGGCCTCATGTGCCACACTGGTTTCAACTACACTGAACCTTGGACAACATGCCAACCATAAGGTTTATGGCCATGGGGAAAGAGTTCTGATTTCTGCATCATTTCAAACCAAGGCGTGATTGGAGATAAGGTCTAGGTTCTGATGCCTGAAAACCGAGGTTGAGAAGAGATGACGACCTAAGGCCATGAGGGTTCCGATGTGCTCAGTGTGCGACCAGCTGTCTGGGTTGGGCCAGGAGGTCAAGGATCAGACTGTGTCAGAAAGGGCATTAGTGCCCAGGTCAGCCTATATATTTGGGGTACAGCCGAATGGCGTACCCTGTTGAACCTCATTTGGGATTTCTGGGACCCCAGAGGGCAATGTTTTTCTTCTGGAGGGCAGGCAGAGGGCAGGCAGAGTGCTGCATTGTAGTTCTGGATTGCGAAACTGGAGGGCTTGTGGGACAGTAGTCTGAGGACGGAAGTCTGAGAACCCAAGCTAGGCCTAGGTTTCTGGGTGAGGATATGGCAGGCACAATCTACAGACCTGAATCGAGATCTCT
>NW_026756478.1:0-1161 GCF_022355385.1 Mustela nigripes
GATTGAGCGTGCCTTGTCTCGACCAGGCACGCTCAATCTGTGGGCTCTTGGGTGAGCTACCCAGAAGGCTGAGTTTAAATGGACTTTCCTGAGGATGAGTCATAATGTGGGTTGGTGGCCATGGAGATCTTGGAATGTGGCAGTAGCTAAGGGACTCTGCAGGATTCTCCAACCCGAAGGGTTTGACACAACTCCAACAAGGAAGCTTTCCATGCGGAGATGAGAGGTGTTCTGTCTGGTGCCTCAGGATAGCCCCCTATGCTGGTCTTCGAACCCAGGCTTCTGAGGAGTGATACCTGGACACCAAATCCAGAGTTCATAATAGGGCCTAGGGGCCTGCCTGGTTCAATCTTCTGTCTCTGCGGATATCAGTCTGTGTGTCTGCATGGAGGTATTAGTTGCTCAGCTTGTGTCATAATGCCCCTGTTTGTCCAGTGTGGCTTGCGGTCTTGGGATGTCCTTGGGGACCTTGAGGTTTCTACTATTTTGTAGAGTTGTGGCCAATGGAACGGGCAGTTTCTTAGGAGAGAGCAGGTACAGTTCTGTGGTGTGGCTCCAGAGACCCAAGCCTGGAGGCGGTGTGGGCCACGGCTGTGCAGACAGACATCCAAAAACCCAAACTCAGCTCAGGTTTGGGGCCGTGGTTATGGCAGGCCTGATCTACAGTCCATGAGGGGAGCTCCTCTGGATATGAAAGCAGGGTGAGAGGGAGGCAGTCGCTCAGTCTTTTGTCTCTGGATATTTAGTCCACAATGGCTGTTTAATGTAGGAGTTGCACCATGCGTCGTAGAAGTCTCCCTCTCTGGTAGTTTGGCCAGCCCCCAAGAGTTTGGGGTAATTCTGTGGTAAGGGAAGAGTCCTGTTCCCTGCTTCATGTGTCCCCCCCAGTAGAGGGATTCTGGAGCATAGTAGTTGGTACTGACAACTGGAATACTCGCTCTCTGGTTAAGCCTGGGGGCCTATGGATATGACAAGCCCCATATGCAGGATCTTGGTCCAGCCACTGAGAGGCGTTACTTTAATACGGGACTCACGCTACAGGCCACAATGCATGTCTGTGCCCCAGGCGGCCCTCAAGCACTGGCGTGGCCTTTCCGACAATGCAGGTTTTCCCACATTGAACGTTGGACAACATGCCAACCACAAGGTTTCTGGCCATGG
>NW_026756479.1:0-484 GCF_022355385.1 Mustela nigripes
GTCCAACAGGTCTCAATTGTCCCGCAGAAGGAATCCTAGGAGGGGGCATCCCACCACTCCCAACGTGGGAAAACCTCCACGGCCTCGAGATTCGGCTCCCTTCATGAAGGGGCCGTCATGAACAGAAAATCCAAGCTGAGCCAACGTATGTTCCTCGCTCTGACGTCAGATGCATGAGATATTGCTTCAGATCTTCAGGACGTACATGCCGTGCCCTCGCCCTGAATTCCAAGTCTAGCTTGTGTTCTCAGACTTCCGTCCTCACACTCCTGGCCCCGAAGCCCACAAGTTTGGCAATTCCGGACCATCATTGCAGCACTCTGCCTGCCCTCGAGTAACAAAATATTGCCCAATGAGCTGCCCGGGCTCATTAAATGAGAATAAAAATACACGGCACACGAATGTACCCAAATTATATAGTCTAACCTGGGCAGTAATGCACTGTCTGACACACCCTGAGCCGGGACCTCCTTAGCAACACCCA
>NW_026756479.1:584-1161 GCF_022355385.1 Mustela nigripes
CAAGTTTGGCAATTCCGGACCATCATTGCAGCACTCTGCCTGCCCTCGAGTAACAAAATATTGCCCAATGAGCTGCCCGGGCTCATTAAATGAGAATAAAAATACACGGCACACGAATGTACCCAAATTATATAGTCTAACCTGGGCAGTAATGCACTGTCTGACACACCCTGAGCCGGGACCTCCTGAGCAACACCCAGACAGCTGACCACACCCTGAGCCCATAAGACCCGCCGTGGCCTTAGGTCATCATCTTTCCCTACCTCAGTTTTCAGGCTTCAGAACCTAGACCTTATCTCCAATCACTGCCCACGGTCACTGTGATGCAGAAATCAGAACTCTTCCTTATCCATGGCAGGAAACCTTAAGGTTGGCATGTTGTCCAACGTTCAGTGTAGGGGAAACCAGCACTCACCCTGAGGCCCCGCCGATTCATGAGTGCGACGAAGGCATAAACACGCATTGTGCCCCTCAGCGTGAGTCCTGTCCTCAAGTACGTCCTCTCAGTGGCTAGACCATTAGATGCCATAATGGCTTGACATGTCCCTAGGCCCCAAATTTAAACCAGATTTCTGGT
>NW_026756480.1:0-1161 GCF_022355385.1 Mustela nigripes
ACAACCTGAGCCCGGACCTCGTGACCAACACCCAGACAGCTGACCAACCACTGAGCACATCAGACCCGCCATGGCCTAAGGTCATCATCTCTTCCCTATCTCAGTTTTCAGGCTTCAGAACCTAGACCTTATCTCCAATCACTGCCCAGGGGTGACTGTGATGCAGAAATCAGAACTCTCCCTAACCCATGGCAAGAAACCTTCTGGTTGGCATGTTGTCCAACGTTCAGTGTAGGAGAAACCAGCATTCACACTGAGGCCCCGCCCATTCTTGAGTGCGACGAGGGCGTAAAGACGCATTGTTACCCTCAGTGTGAGTCCTGTCCTCTAGTACGTCCTCTCAGTGGCTGGACCACTAGATGTCATAATGGGCTTGACAGGTCCCTAGGCCCCAATTTTTAACCAGATTTCTGGTTGTCCTGACGCCCCTCCCCAAGGCTCTACTCTGGAACGCTCATTTGGTGGGACACCTGAGGTTGAAAAACAAAACAAAACAAATCAACAACTGAACAACGGACTTCTTCCATCCCACAGAATGACCCCAAACTCTTTGGACGGGGCCAAACCCCCAGAGAGTAAGACTTGTCCATTTCCCATGAAGTCACCCGGAAATTTCGCGACCATGAGTGACACGATATCCAGAGAAAAATACTTGTGCAAGAGACTCACACTCGCCCTTTTTTCATATCCCGAAGGTTTCTCCTCATGGTCTGTATATCAGTCCTGACATACCTATGACCCGAAACATAAGCCGTGTTTGTGTTTTCAGTCAACTGTCCAAACAACCCTGACCTACACACCGTACAGGCTCAGGCCCCTAGAGCCAAACCTGACGACTGTGCTTGCCCTCTCCAAGGGAATTGTGTGTGCCCATTCCAATGGCCACAAACCTAAAATAGGATAAACATCCAAAGTCCCTGAGGCCATCCCAATATTTCTGGCTTCCCAGGAAAAACAGGGGCAATCTGGGCCCATCTGAGCACCTACCTGCACTCAGACCCATAGACTGATGTCCCCAGAGGTAAAAAGGAACGAACAGGCCCCTAGGTACCTATCGGATTCATTGCTTTGGTTTCCAGGCATCTCTCCTCAGGGGCCTGGGTTTCAATAGGAACATATGGCTGTTTCTTGACTCACCTATCAGAACAATCTCATCTACAC
>NW_026756481.1:0-1161 GCF_022355385.1 Mustela nigripes
TTTTTTTTTTAAGAGAATAGCTTTATCTTGTTTTAACTTTTTAGATTTAAGAGGGGAAAAAAAAAACAAAAATATCTTGCAAGCAGAACCTTGGGGAAAAAAGCCATGAACACTTATTATTCTATATGTAAATTAAAAGTTGAGCCAAACTCTTTTGTGTATATAGCATCTTAAATATATTATCACCTTTGATGTAAGTACCTATGTATTGTATGTATTGTATGTGTACCATACAATACATATACAAATATATATTTGTATATATATATATATACAAAAGTATATTTTTGTGGATTGCCACCAATTTGGGGGAAAAAAGTGAGATCCTTATTAAGTAGAGTATTCACTGTTTAATATTTACTATTTTGTTAAATATACTGTACTTTGGATTTTAATTATTAGCCCAGTCTTTTCAGAAGATTATATAAAGGGGTTTCTCCTCTCACTCGTGGTGAATGTGTGATGTTACGTTGTAATCTTTGGGCTGTATGGGTTGAATACCATAATATATTTTATATGTGTACATAAATAGCAAAGTGTCAAAAAAAAACTTGTGTTAAGTTCATCTTGCATAAATATAAAATGTGTTGTAACAGATTTAAGGCATTATTTAAAACTTGCCTTTTGTGAGGAAAAAAATATAGTAGAAAAAGCTGACTTAATTTAATATTAGAGAACATGGCAAAATAGTAGACCAGCACAAAGGTTTTATAAGTGGTAAATGATTAGGGAAAAATACTTGTGGGGAAAGGGATCTTTCTTCCTGGCCCCTCTAAAATAGAATGATGCAGCTGGTTACAAAATACTACCATTCTGAGCTCTCTGTGCATCGAAATGGCACTTCGGTGTGGGGAGAAATTCTCTCACGGGCACACCGCTGGCTGGCACGGCGCGCCGTCCTCCTGAAACCCGGGCCGGTCCGGCCTCCGAGCGCGGCCTCCCTCCTACCGAGACAGCGGGGCTGCGAGGGCAGGTTCGTCCGTTTCCTGGGCTTGTGCCACAAACAAAATTCAAAGTCCTGTATATCTTTCATCGTAGATTTTTGTGTGTGTGTGTGAATATCTTTTATTTTATTTTTTTTTTAATTTTTTTATTTTTTATAAACATATATTTTTATCCCCAGGGGTACAGGTCTGTGAATCACCAGGTTTACACACTTCA
>NW_026756482.1:0-755 GCF_022355385.1 Mustela nigripes
TTGTGCTCTCTCTTGACAAATAAATAAATAAAAACCTTTAAAAAAGAAAGAAAGAAAGAAAGCAATCATGGGGAGAAGAGATTCATTGTTATTCTCTAGGAAATGTTGGGATTTTAATCTTACATATATTCTGGTAGAATTAGAGGCTCGATTTATATATATAACACATATGTATATAAATTATACACATATATTTGAGCTTTTAGAAACTGTTGTGCCTGGACCTTCTTTCCTGGTCTCTCTGTTCTTGCAGCGTATAGCCCACATTATGGCCATGCTGCAGCAGTCCCTGGGAGGCCTGTTGCTAGAAGGGCTTCAGACTTCCAATGTGGACATCATACGGCACTGCCTCCGGACTTAAGCTACATTTGACAAGACACGGGATGCAGAGGCGTTAGTTGGTCAAGTACTGGTGAAACCGTACATGGATGAGGTTTGTGCCCCCATGCACCTCATTCCACAAACACAGAGCATCTAATCTGGCTTCGTTTCTTGACTGGGTGCGAGAGAGCTCAGGGCTCTTCCTTGAAGATGCTCTTAGTTCCTGCTCTTCTGGATGTAAGAAAAGGTTGGTCCCGCTTGGAGCCCATCAGCATGGCAGGAATCAGGCATGCGCTCTTTTCTCTTCCAGTGATGCCATAACTCAGGGATCATCTTAATTTAGTAGGGGTGAGGGACTTGCCTAGGAAGAAGGTACGGATCAGAACATTTTCGGCAACTTCATTAACGTATAACTTATGGAAATGGAAATTGAC
>NW_026756482.1:855-1161 GCF_022355385.1 Mustela nigripes
AAGTTGCCGAAAAGCGTGACCCCACCAAGGCGCCCGTGCCCACTGGAGGAGCTGGAAGACAGCTCTGTGCGCAGGGAAAGTCTGTGAGGGGAGGCGGCTTCGCAGAATTGATGTGGCTTAAGTCTTGAAGACCATGGGGGAGTTTGCCAGGCTAGGAAGGTGGGAGGGAGGGAATATTCAAAGATAAAGGGCTTTGAAGTGCGAGTTAGCGGGGTAGTACCTTAAGTCCGGAACTTGGTTACCCAGTGTTCTTGACCTATAAGGATACAGTTAAATACAGGGAGTCAGTGTATCCTGCCTCTGAGC
>NW_026756483.1:0-1161 GCF_022355385.1 Mustela nigripes
CCTGACCCTGACCCTGACCTTGACCCAGTCCCTAAACCTAACCCTGACCCTAACCCTGGCCCTGACCCTGACCCAGACCGTAACCCTAAAACTTACCCTAACCCTGACCCTGAGCCTGACCCTGAGCCTGACCCTAACCCTAACCCAAACCCTAACCCCTAACTCAAACCCTAACCTTCTCTGTCCTCCTGCCCACCCACCGAGTCAAGCCAGGGCTCTATCCAAGGACAGGCTGGACCTCTGTCCCAGGGAACAACCAGGAAGACCCAGCAGAGGGAGAGAGAAGTGGAAGGGGCCCACTGAGCTCCCTGTCCTGATTTGGCCTCCACTGACATCTCCAAGTCCTCTGGCTCAAGCCCGCATTGAGCAGGACCCTGGGAGGGATCCTGAATTCCAGGCCAGCTGGGTGGGGGGTACTCGATGACCTTTGCATGCCCAGATATCCAACCCGCCTGGCCTGGCACCCTGAGCCTTGCTTCCCAGGATAGGCACGGTTCCGGTGCTCAGCAGACTTTGGGGCCGCAGAGGACTTGGCAGTGGTGAGGGAACATGGGGGACAAGTCGGGGACAGCGCCATGGTGGGTCCGCATCCACCACAAGGCTGGGTCAGGGGACAGGTACTGTGTGCAGGTCTCCTGGGCACACCTGGCCCTCTCGGAATGGAGGTCTGTGTGCCTGGTGCACCTTTCCTCCACCTCCAGCTACCCCTGGAGGAACAGCCAGGTTCAAGCATTTCCATGTCCAACCCTCAGGGTCAGTTGGGAACCTGGGCTCAAGAGACGCAGCGACTGGCCGAGGACAAAAATCGGGTACAGAGTCCAAGGAGCAGAGCTTCCCTCCAGTCCGAGGCAATTCCGGACCCTCCCAGTAGGTTTGCTTTGAGGGTGAGAGCTCCTCAGATGCTTGGGGAGAGCTACCACCCCATCCCATGAGGGGACATGAACTCGGGCACCCACAGACAGCTAGAGGCATATGTGTTTGAGCGTGCATGTGTGTGTGCACAAACACACAAATCATAAACCTGAACCCACACCCTAACCCTAACCCTAACCCTACACCTAACCCTAACAGTAACTCCTAACCCTGACCCGGACCCTGACTGTGAGCCTGACCCAACCCTAACCATGCCCTGAAGCTGACCCTGACCCTAACCAAGAAACA
>NW_026756484.1:0-1161 GCF_022355385.1 Mustela nigripes
AGAAATACATATACTGGCAACAGGTCTTTGGGGAAAAGGATGATATAGGACTGTGAAGCTGGGTAGCTGGGGATGCCCAGCTCGCTCAGGGCGGAACGCAGCCCCCTCACAGAAGCTGCGCTGGCTGGAAGCCCGGCCGGCCCAGGGCGGAATGCCGCCTGCTTCAGGAAGTCGGAGCACCCGGGAACGCCAGGTTAGCTCAGGGTGGAATGAAAACCGCCTGCCTCCCTTATCCGCCATCGAGCCTTTCTCTTCCCAGAAGTGCCCTTTGTTGTTAGTTAGAAGAGTTCTTCCAAAGTGCTTGTTTCACTATAAACTTTATCCTCCTTCTTGCTTGTCAGCAAGATGGGATTAACATTTGACCTTCCTCAATCCTTCTATTGGCTATTGTTTTCTATCCAATAAAAGTGAGACTGTCGAGTTGCTCCTGGCAGCTGTCCTTTTCGACTGTTGTCCCCTGCTCCCAGTCTTTTGCAGCTGACTGGTTCGTGCCTAATTCTTCTCTCGTCGCCGACTGGAAGCCGCACCCAAGCTTTCTTGGGCTTCCGGTTTTTGGTGTTCTGTTCCACTCATCTCTGCCACCGCCCCCAGGTCCTCAAAATGGTTTTCTATTGTATCTTCCAGAAAACTTCTGATGTCCTCTTTAGTATGTAGGCTACATCAGTAGGGAATAGCGTTAAAACCTCTTATGTTCCATGTGGATATTCACGTTGTTGAGCACCGCTTGGTCAAAGTCTGCCCTTTTCTGTTGGTCTGTTTTCTCTGGTCATTTCAGGAGTCCTTTTGTAAGAAATCCTATCCCATCAGATGCTCCTCTCACTCTCTTTCTCCCTTACTCTTGCTCTGGCTTCTTTCTTCATATTTGCCGGGGAATGACGAGTCCTTTTCATTCCTATGAAAATAGAAGAATTGGCTGATCCACAGATACCATTTTTAGTGATATGCAAGTGTATATATAATAACTGATATGGAGATGTACATGTGCACCTACATATATATTCTTTAATCTATAAAGTATGGAGGTTGGATTAAGTCTGAAGTCTCTCGTACAGCTTGATAACCTGTGACTCTTTGATCGATAACTTCCATTTTCCCACAGGTCAGAGAAATGGGAAAAAATGCACATATGAACATATGTAGCACGTTAAAACATGATCACAA
>NW_026756485.1:0-1161 GCF_022355385.1 Mustela nigripes
TCTCGTTACAATCAGGACAGAAAATAGCACAGTTAATCATCCTACCTGCTTTGGGGCAGTACGTTCCTGATGTTCTGTATCTTATCTTGAACATTCAGCCACCAAGTGGAGCTGCGCAAATTGGGCTTCCAGTCCTTCTCTGGCTCGACGCCTTGCCGGAGTGAGGAATCGTCGCCGACCTCTACGTCCGCCTCCCCAAGGATGTCTGCCATCATTATCTGGTCCACCACAGACATGGCAGGAAGGTTTTGGTCCTGTTCAGATATAAGAGAATAACCTACAACTTATAAAGCATAGTTTGAATGCATTGAAAGAGGCATGGCCCGAAAAGAAGTAAGAGCAGTACTATAAGTGCTAGAACACCCCATGATCTCCACAGATCCTTGAACTTTTTCCATATGGTAGTTAGCCAATTTGACTCCCCCAAATTTTTGAGTTGTACCTCTAATGATTGGAACGAGGCGCCACTCTCAGCCAGTTGCTGCAGTATTAACTCCTTAAATGTCCTGCTTTGATTTAACCAGTTGCTCATGGTCCTATTCTTCATGGTAATGTTATATGTGGAATTCCAAACAAGGTGGGTCAGACATACTGGGGTAACACTCCCACATCCGGCCAAATTCATTAATTGGGCTGTTCCCAGGATCCAATTGATTCTGTCTACTCTTGCCTTCAGTTCCATCAGGCCTGCCTGCAGGGCCTCCTGTCTGTGCAATAACAATCCCTGGGTTTCAAGGATGCCTCTCAGGAGTTTCTGTTGCTCCTTCAAGACTCCTACCAGCCCTGAAGATTGGAGCACTCCAGTTATCCCTGAAGTGGCTCCGATTCCACTCATCAGCAAGGAGAACAGAAGCAATGGTACCTGTACAGCTCTTTACCTCCTGCCAATCGACCTTTTGGTCCCCCACATTGGGAATTCACTTTCCCTGAACACTCCTATTGAAGGTTGTTTGACTATGGAGTAGTCTTTTAACTGATGCATAAGGTTAGAGTATGGATCTATAAAATTTATAATGGTATTATTTTGGCATGAGCATTCACCTCTATCACTAGAATTATTACAGCTGCTGTTATAGAACCCTTTCCAGGCATTATAGCATGTCCAGTTCCCTGTCATGCTTTTGAGGGATGTTCTGCTCCAATTAGCTATTAACCCTCCGG
>NW_026756486.1:0-1160 GCF_022355385.1 Mustela nigripes
TGGGAAAAGAGGGCTTATTCATTAAGTGAGGTTGGGAAAATGTGGGTCCATTTTTGAGTTCTCCATTATGTTCCACATTTTGGTTGTCTATTCCCATCCCAACACTAATCTAGATCAAGGTGAATTCTTTTTCAGTTAGTTTCAGTATCTGACCTAGCAATCACTATTCAGTGGTCTTCCTAATCTTGGCCATTCTCAGATAAATATTCTTCCATATGAATGTTAAAATATTTTGTCTGGTTCCTGCTATCACTCCAAAGGGATCCAACTTTAACGTACATTAATCTTGATGAAGTCCCAAAAGTTCATTTTCATTTTTGTTTCCTTTGCCTTTGGGGACATGTCTTGAAAGAAGCTGCTGTGGCCAGTGTTGAAGAGGTTACTGCCTATGTTCTCCTCTACGATTTTGATAGATTCCTGCCTCACATTGAGGTCTTTTATCCATTTTGAGTTTATCTTTGTGTATGGTGTGAGAGAATGGTTGAGTTTCATTCTTAAACACATAGCTGTCCAATTTTCCCAGCACCATTTATTAAAGAGACTGTCTTTTTTTCCACTGGATATTTTCCTCCACTTTGTTGAAGATTATTTGACCATAAAGTTGAGGGTCCATATCTGGGCTCTCTACTCTGTTCCACTGGCTTATGTGTCTGTTTTTATGCCAGTACCATGCTGTCTTGGTGATCACACCTTTTGAGTAATGCTTGAAATCAGGCAATGTGATGCCTCCAGTTTTGTTTTTCCTTTTCAACATTTCCTTAGCATGTCAGGGTCTCTTATGGTTCCACACAAATTTTGGGATTGTTTGTTCCAGCTCTTTGAAAAATGCCAGTGGAATTTTTTTAAAATTTATTTTTTATTTATTTTCAGCATAACAGTAGTTATTCTTTTTTCACCACACCCAGTGCTCCATGCAATCCGTGCCCTCTATAATACCCATCACCTGGTACCCCAACCTCCCACCCCCTGCCCCTTCAAAACCCTCAGATTGTTTTCCAGAGTCCATAGTCTCTCATGGTTCACCTCCCCTTCCAAATTCCCTCAGCTCCCTTCTCCTAACTTCCCATGTCCTCCATGCTATTTGTTATGCTCCACAAATAAGTGAGACCATATGATAATTGACTCTCTCTGCTTGACTTATTTCACTCAGCATAATCTCT
>NW_026756487.1:0-1160 GCF_022355385.1 Mustela nigripes
TTGGTCAACATGCCAACCACAAGGTGTCTTGCCATGGGGAAAGAGTTCTGATTTCTGCATCATTTTCAAACCCGGGTCGAGATTGGAGATAAGGTCTAGGTTCTGAGGCCTGAAACCGAGTTTGAGAAGAGATGACGACCTAATGCCATAACGGGTCCGATGTGCTCAGTGTGCGGCTAGCTGAGTGGGTGGGGCCAGGAGGTCCAGGCTCAGGGTGTGCTAGAAAGGGCTTTAGTGACCAGGTCAGCCTATATATTTGGGGTACAGCCGAATGGCGTACAGGTTGATCCTCATTTGGGTTTTCTGGGTAGCCCCAGAGGGCAATGTTTTTCTTCTGGAGGGCAGGCAGAGTGCTGCATTGTAGTTCTGGATTGCCAAACTGAAGGATTTGTGGTTCAGTAGTCTGAGGACGGAAGTCTGAGAAGCCAAGCTAGGCCTAGGTATCTGGGTGAGGATATGGCAGGCACAATCTATAGACCGGAATCGAGATCTCGTGCATCTTAATTCAGGGCGAGCTTCAGACTATATCTCAGGTGGGACATTCTGTCCCTGATTGCCCTTTTTTGAAGGGGGGAGTGGATCACGAGGCCATGGGGCTTTTCCCACGATGGGAGTTGTGAGAAGCTCCCAACTGCAAAGATTCTTCTGCAACAATTGAGGCCTGTTTGTTGGATCCAGGACAACGTTTCCGATTAGGGTTCTAAGGATGGATGGCTGGGTAGACCACCTCACTTTCCAATTGTATCCAAACAACAAGACAGGTTAGATCTGCTGTATCTGGGGAAGCAACCGAGCGAGTCTGAGTTGAAATGGACTCTCCCGTGGATGTTTCCTAATATGATTTTGCATCTATAGAGACCTTGGAATGAAGCGGTGGCACTGGGGCCCTGAAGGGTTCTCCTAAAGAGAGGCTTTCACAAAGCTCCATCGTGCAAGTTTCCCATGTGTAGATGAGATTTGTTCTGCTGGGTGAGTCATGAAACAGCCATATGCTGTTATTGAAATCAAATATGCGGGAAACCAAAGCAATGGATCCGATAGGTGCCTAGGGGCCTGTTCGTTCCTTTTTACCTCTGGGGACATCAGTCTACGGGTCTGAGTGCCGGTAGGTGCTCAGATATGCCCAGATTGCCCCTGTTTGTCCTGGGAAGCCACAAAAC
>NW_026756488.1:0-1160 GCF_022355385.1 Mustela nigripes
GCCCTGACTTACGGCCTCTGTCCGTTCTGATGCCCTGTCGTAAACTTGTCATAAACGACACCATCCTTCCTTGTGTGTCTCCTCTAGCTTGAGTGGCCTCATGCATCCCTCCCCTAAGACAGTGCCTGCATCCTAGAGAGAATATAAGGAGAACATAATTTAAGGGAAGACACAGTACATGGTTAGAACCAAGAAAAATGCGGAGTAATGGAAATATCAGTGCTGAGAAGCCTAGGGGAGGGGCAGGCAGGAAAGAGTTCGTGAAACAGGTATAAATCTTGAGCTGTGCCTTGAGGTAGCCAATACTTTCCATGGTTTATGTCTCTTTTGAATTTTACAAAATCTTGTTAAAGGTACTTTTCCTTATAATGGAAGGGATTTTCGTGGTCTTCTGCTGGATTCCACACCAGCCGCTGTGGGGCTCTCCCAGTGCCTCCTTGGTGTGCCTCTTCCTCCCGGGGCCTCATAGTGGTGTTGTTTCCCAAGCCTAGCCTTCCTTTGGCCTCCCACTCTTCTCTCCCTGGAGGCAGATTTTCTCTACTCACACAGGCTCCCGTCCCACCTCACCCCCTGCCATCACCGTATCCCCTCCCTTTTCCATGGCCTGTTTTTATGGCCACTTTGGTCATGCTCAGGCACAGGCCTGACCTGCCTTTCTGGTCCCAACTCTGAAGCTGTTCTGTGAGATTCTCAGACCTCTGAGGGATACGACTATATCTGTCTTCATTGTATCCCTGTGGGCTGCCACAATACTGACATCCAGGACGTGTTTCATAATGTTGATGGAGTGAATTAATTCACCTTCCTGTGGAATTTTTGTGATATGCCTACTTCATTCTAGTTGTTTCTGTTAACCTTTGTTTTGGCCCTAATTCCTAATTATCTCTTTATTCATTAGCTTCTGGACATGTTTCTCTACCTCTGTGCTCTGCCTTTTTCTGGTCTTCTGTTCTTCATTCTTGATTTCTGGTATTTCCATACCCACATTTCATCATCATGCATCAGTGCTTTGACATTCTCTCGTTCTCCAAAATATGCAGAATCTAAAGACCTCATCTCAGTGAAGTTGGCCCTCCATTCCTATTTTTGCTTCTCTCCAGAAGGAAGCCTGCAGTGCACATGGCTGTGTGCCTGTCTGACCCTGCCCCTGAGTATGTCTG
>NW_026756489.1:0-1160 GCF_022355385.1 Mustela nigripes
CCTTGTTCTGTTGTTGTTGATTTGTTTTGTTTTGTTTTTCAACCTCATTTGTCCCACCAAATGAGGGATTCCAGAGTAGAGCCCTGGGGAGGGGAGACTGGACAACCAGAAATCTTTTTAAAAATTGGGGCCAAAGGACATATCAAGCCCATTATGACATCTAATGGTCCAGCCACTGAGAGGACGTACTAGAGGACAGGACTCACGCTGAGGGTCACAATGCGTGTTTATGCCCTCGTCGCACTCAAAAATGGGAGGGCCTCAGGGTGAATGCTTGTTGCTCCTAACTGAACGTTGGACAACATGCCAACCACAAGGTTTCTTGCCATGGGTAAGGAAGAATTCTGATTTCTGCATCACAGTGACCCGTGGGCAGTGAATGGAGATAAGGTCTAGATTCTGAAGCCTGAAAACAGAGGTAGGGAAGAGATGATGACCTAAGGCCATGGCGAGTCCGATGTGCTCAGTGTGCGGCGAGCTGTCTGGGTTGGGCCAGGAGGTCCAGGCTCAGGCTGTGTCAGAAAGGGCATTAGTGCCCAGGTCAGCCTATATATGTGTGGTACAGCCGAATGGCGTGCAGGTTGATCCTCATTTGGGGTATCTAGGTAGCCACAGAGGGCAATGTTTTACTTCTTGAGGGCATGCAGAGTGCTGCATTGTAGTTCTGGATTGCCAAACTGGAGGGCTTTTGGGCCAGTAGTTTGAGGACCGAAGTCTGAGAACCCAAGCTAAGCCTCGGTTTCTGGGTGAGGATATGTCAGGCACAATCTACAGACCTGAATCGAGATCTCATGCATCTGAAGTCAGGGCGAGGATCAGACGATCGCTCAGGTTGGACATTCTGTCCCTGATGGCCCCTACTTGAAGGGTGGGTGGATCACGAGGCCATAGGGGTTTTCCCATGATGGGAGTTGTGAGAAGCTACAAACTGCAAAGATTCTTCTGCAGGACAATTGAGACCTGTTCGTTGGCTCCAGGACAACGATTCCAAGCAGGGATCTAAGGATGTATGGCTGGGTAGCCCACCTCGCATTCCAATTGTCTCCAAGCAACAAGACAGGTTAGATCTGCTGGATCTGGAGTAGCAACCGAGGAGGCTGAGTTGGGGTTTTCTCCCGTGGATGTGTCCTAATATGATTTTGTGTCTATGGAGACCTTGG
>NW_026756490.1:0-1160 GCF_022355385.1 Mustela nigripes
TTGTTGCTAATTTACCTATTTAAGCTAATAAACAAAGAAAGGTTTCATTTAGGGATAAGGTTTCTATATATATATATATTTTTTTCATTTAGGGATAAGGTATATATATATATATGTATATATATATATTAATTGTTAGAAAATGTGTCACAGAAAGTGTTTAAACTTTAAGATACAGATGCAACATGTAACGAACTACATTGTTTGAACGTCTAATTTGTAAATGCTGTTAGAGGAAACTTGGTCGAAATGTCCTTATGTGGTTGTGTTTCTGGAACTAAGTATATTTATTAATAAGGAATAGTTTAAAATTATGAAATGACCAGGAGTGGACAATTTTCCTAATCCTATCAGCTCTTTGCAGCTCTTTGATAAGCCCCCTTCAGGAATATCAGCTTTATTTATCTAATTAAATTTTATATTAATGTGCTTTTGACTTTTGGCCTTTCTCTTCCTTCTGTTCTTTTTTTTCCCCTAAATTACATGTTTCTGCTTAACAGCTACTATCAATTCTTTGATATGAATTCTCCACATCAATTTACTAACTCCAGAGATGAAGCAGCATCAATATTTAGAAGCAAAGAATACAAAGCCTTGGGCATCTGGATGGCTCAGTCAGTTAAGCATCTGCCTTCGAATCAGGTGGTGATCCCAGGGTCGTGGGATGGAACCCCAGGTTGAACTTTCTACTCAGCTGGGAGCCTACTTCTCCCTCTCCCTCTGCCTGCAGCTCCCTTTGCTTGCGTTCTCCCTCTCTTTGTCAACTAAATAAAATAAAATAATGTAACTAATACATTTATTTATTTATTAAAATGCAATTATTACACAATACATAATGTATTGCATAATTATAATAATGATTAAATAATTTATTAAATATTTATATTAAGCATATCAATTTAATTAAATAAATATTTTTAGAATTTAAAATATTTCAAATTTAGATTATTAAATATTAAATCATTAATTTAATAAATAAATATCTAAACATAATAAAATAAAATAATTTATTTATTAAAATGAATAAAATAATGTCATTATCTGAGCATGTATTTTTAAATAGTCTAAAAAAAACCATCTAATAAAGTCTAAATACATTGAGTTCAGATATTTATACAAGTTAACCCAGACACTCAACCCACAGACAGTTTCAAAACAAT
>NW_026756491.1:0-626 GCF_022355385.1 Mustela nigripes
TTCACGAACATGAGTGACACGATATCCAGAGACAAAAACTTGATCAATAGCCTCACACTCGCCCTTTTTTTATATCCCGAAGTGTTCTCCTCATGGTCTGTAGATCAGTCCTGCCATACCTATGACCCGAAACATAAAACGAGTTTGTGTTTTCAGACAACTGTCCAAACAGCCCTGGCCTACACACCCTACAGGCGCTGGCCCCTGGAGCCAAACCTGACGACTATTCTTGCCCTATCCTAGGGAATTTTATGTGCCCATTCCAATGGCCACAACCCTACTAATAGTATAAACCTCCAAAGTCCTTGAGGCCATCCAAATATTTGTGGCATCGCACGACGTACAGGGGCAATCTGGGCCCATCTGAGCACCTACCTGCACTCAGAACCGCAGACTGATTGCCCAGAGGTAAAAAGGAACCATCAGGCCCCTAGGCACCTGTCCGATCCATTGCTTTGGTTTCCAGGCATCTCTCCTCAGAGGCCTGGATTTCAATAACAGCATATGGCTGTTTCTTGACTCACCCATCAGAACAAATCTCATCCACACTTAGGAAACATGCACGATGGAGTTGTGTGAAAGCCTCTCCTTAGGAGAACCCTTCAGGGCCCCAGTGCCTCCGCTTC
>NW_026756491.1:726-1160 GCF_022355385.1 Mustela nigripes
CTGGTTTCCAGGCATCTCTCCTCAGAGGCCTGGATTTCAATAACAGCATATGGCTGTTTCTTGACTCACCCATCAGAACAAATCTCATCCACACTTAGGAAACATGCACGATGGAGTTGTGTGAAAGCCTCTCCTTAGGAGAACCCTTCAGGGCCCCAGTGCCTCCGCTTCATTCCAAGGTCTCCATAGACAGAAAATCATATTAGGACACATCCACGGGAGAGTCCATTTCAACTCAGCCTCCTCGTTTGCTCTCCAAGATCCAGCAGATCTAAAATGTCTTGTTGCGTGGAGACTATTTGAATGCGAGGTGGCCTACCCAGCGATCCATCCTTAGAACCCTTCTCTAATCGTTTTCCTGGGGCCATCTAACAGGTCTCAAATGTCCTGCAGAAGCATCTTTCCAGTTGGGAGCTTCTCAGAACTCCCATCTT
>NW_026756492.1:0-1160 GCF_022355385.1 Mustela nigripes
CCCTCCAGAAGAAAAACATTGCACTCTGGGGCTACCCAGAAACCCCCAATGAGGATCAACGGGGCACGCCATTCGGCTGTACCCGAAATATATAGGCTGACCTGGGCACTAATGCCCTTTCTGACACAGCTGGAGCCTGGCCCTCCTGGCCCCACCCAGACAGCTGGCCGCACACTGAGCACATCGGACCCGCCATGGCCTTAGGTCGTCATCTCTTCTCAACCACGGTTTTCAGGCTTCAGAACCTAGACCTTATCTACAATCACTGCCCGGGTTTGAAAATGATGCAGAAATCGGAACTCTTTCCCAATGGCAAGAAACCTTGTGGTGGGCATGTTGCCCAAGGTTCAGTGTAGTTGAAACCAGTGTGGCCCATGAGGACCTGCCCATGCTTGCGGGATACATTGGTCACAAAAAAACATTGTGACCTTCAGCCTGAGCCCAGTCCTCAGGTAAGGCCTCTCAGTGGCTGGATGGAGACACAGCATATTGTGCTTGCCATGCCCCTAGGCCCCAATTTTTAACCATAGTTCGGGTTGTCCCTTCACTCTTCCCCAGGGCTCAGCTTTGGAATTCCTCTTTTGGTGGGACACCTGAGGTAACAAACCTGTAAGGAGTCCTCCCATCCCACAGAATGATGAAAAACAATTGGGATCGGGCCAAATCCACAGAGAGCATGATTCATCCATGGCCATGAGACCTCCCCAACATTCCACGGCCATCGCTGATACAAAATCCAGAGACAAAAGCCTGAGCACGCGCCTCAGACTCGCTCATTCTTCATATCCTGAAGAGTTCTTCTGATAAGAACCTACAAAGCACTCGAATGCACCCAAAATATATAGTCTAACCTGGATACTAATGCACTGTCTGACTACCTGAGCCCGGACCTCGTGACCAACTCTCAGACAGCTGACCGCACACTGAGTTCATGAGACCCGACAAGGCCTTAGGTCATCATCTCTTCCCTACCTCAGATATCAGGCTTCAGAACCTAGACCTTATCTCCTATCACTGCCCACGGGTCACTGTGATGCAGAAATCAAAACTATTCCTTTCCCATGGCAAGAAACCTTGTGGTTGGCATGTTGTCCAACGTTCAGTGTAGGAGAAACCAGCATTCACCCTGAGGACACGCCCATTCTAGAGTGCGACGAGGG
>NW_026756493.1:0-1160 GCF_022355385.1 Mustela nigripes
ATCCTGTGCCTATCAGGTAGCCTGAGGCATGGAGTACCTTGCCTCCAAGAAGTGCATACACCAAGACCTGGCCACAGGGAAGTGCTGGGACAAAGGACAACATGATGAAGATCTCAGACTTCAGCCTTGCCAGAGATATCACCACATCAGTTACTATAAAAAGACAACCAAGAGTAGATGCCTGTGAAGTGGATGGTCCCTAAGGCCATGTTTGACCAGATCTACATCCACCAGAGTGACTTCTGGTCTTTTGGGGTGATCCTGTGCAAAATCTTCAATCTGGAAGCCTCCCATATCCTGGGCTGCCTGTGGAGGTGGTTTTCAAGCTGCTGAAGGAGTCATTTGATGGATAAGCCAATAAGTGCACCAGAGAGGTATACACAATAATGAGGGGTGGCTGGCATGTGGTACCTTCAAGCTTCTGGTAGAAGACCTGGATCATACTGTGGCCTTGACCTCCAACCAGGAGTATCCAGACCTGTCCTTGGGCCTGAACAATACAGACTATGCTTTCCCAACACCCAAAGCTCCACTTGCTCCTCAGAGAAAAATTCCACCTTCTCTCATGTGCCTTTGCCCAGGTAGGCCTATCTGCCCTGACACCCAGCCCAGCTTGCCAATGGTGGACTCAAATGACTAGTATCCCTATTACTCCTGTCCAGATTCCATCATAAGCTGTAACCCTTACCCCCCACCCTCCCTTCAAGACTCACTGCCTTCTCCTTTGTCCCTTCCAAATGGCAGGAGCCAGCTGCCTACCTGAGGCCTTCACCCCTTAAAGTTCACCTCTCTTCCCCATCCTCTTCCTCCTCCTTACAACCTGCTCATGAAAGAAAGGAATAGAGAGGCAGGTACTTGTTCGTGGTAACTTCCTTCCCTCCCATATGTTGGACCAAGACCCCTCCCTGGCATCTGGTACTGCCTGGACGTTGAGGGATTTGGAGATGAGGCATGCCAGTGAAAGCTGTCGGAGCTTTCCTGTTTTGGTTTTGTCTGCTTAGCAAAACATGTAAAACTGAGTTCTGGTGGCAGGGACCTAGTCCTTGGGGCTATAGCACTAGCGAGGGGAGGTCAACTGCTCTGGGCCTTGGCTAAGAGAAACTCCTGCTCCAGAGATATGGTGCCAAGGGCTTATTAATTTTGATACTAATTTGCTTTGC
>NW_026756494.1:0-1160 GCF_022355385.1 Mustela nigripes
TGATTAGACCTCTTTTGGTTACAAGGAATAGAAATCCTCTAAAAGTAGTTTAAGCACAACTGTGTATACATGTGCAGGAAGATCTGGGAAGACAGAGTTACTGGTAGGTCTTGTTATTGAGACATGGGAGACAGACTTGGAATACAGAGAAGTTTCAAGTGAATCTAGAAGAAAAGGTGTCGTGGCCGGTGCGACAAATCGACCAGGAACGTGAGGGTAAGAGGATGAAGAAAAGAACTCGAGAAGCAGAGAGATGGGGGCAGGAGGAGCGCTGAGGAGGATGTCCAACAGTGCTAAGTTTATTCAAAGCATTAAGGCCATATATATATAGTGATAATAGGAGAAGAAATACATCTGTGTCTAGTTAAACAACCACGAGTTCCCATAAGTTTCACAATGAACTATAAGCAGACTTTGTGGTGCCAAATGGCTGATGACAGTACAATTGTTCTGTATTGACACAGCAAACCTGAAAGTAATCTATGGGCTGTACTAGGGCAGCAAGGACCAGCCACGAACTTATGACCCCAACCGAATTGTTCTCATTTTTAGCAAGCATGTGGGAAGTCGGGTAGGCGAGCGCATAACACATAGCACAGACCCTTTCTCAATGCTACTCGATTTTATCGACCTAAGGCTTTTGTTCGGCTATTCAGCCTTTAAAGGAGCCACAAGTCAGGGCCTGGTTTGGTCCTCATCTCAAGCCCTATTGTGGCCTCCCACAAAAAGGAATAGCCAGGCCTCAAGTATATAAGAAAGTGACAGCTAGACAGTTCATAAGAAATGAACAGGGGAGAGTTGCACTTATTTTGGAACTGAGAAGATCTGGAGGTCCCAGGGGATGGGGGAAGGATTAACTAACTGGTTGAGTGCCCAAGGGAAACAGAGGGGCATTCAGGCATCCGCCACACAAGAATCTGAGACCCAGCTCTCAAGGAGAAAAGGCCAGTAAACAAATGCGGAGAAAGTGAAACAAACGTAGCAGAACAGTTTCCCCCCAACCCTGTCCATACCTCCAACCCCACTGTTATCAAACCAGGGAAGTATAGGGGAAAAGAGTCTTTGAATAGGATAGAGGGGCAAATTTATATTTATGTTAAACTAAACTCTTGTCTCCTAAAAATAAGTAATCGTACAAAGTTATTGAGAGGTAAAAGGAA
>NW_026756495.1:0-1160 GCF_022355385.1 Mustela nigripes
GAAAATAGAAGAATTGTTTTGGCAAACTACTTCCTTGTCAATTAAAATACTTTCCTTCATGTAAGTACAACTTGTAAGATACTGTCTTCATGAAGTCTTCCCCAAGTTATTCAGCTTTTAGAAATTCTCTGTGACTCTATAGCCCTGATACATTTTATAGCTCTCTAACCATAACTGATTTTCTTTATTTTTTCAATCTATGTCCTCCCCACCATTCTAAAGATTTATTTTTTCGTGACAGCAATACTAGAATATTAAAAATACAAATATATCCTATATATAAAAAAGAAAACATGGCCTTAGGGACCATCCACTTCACACGCAGTCCACTGTTGGTTGTCTTTTTATAGTAATTGATGTGGTGATATCTCTGGCAAGGCTGACGTCTGAGCTCTTCATCATGTTGTCCTTTGTCACCAGCACTTCCCTGGTGGCCAGGTCTTGGTGTATGCACATCTTGGAGGCAAGGTACTCCATGCCTCAGGCTACCTGATAGGCACAGGATACCAGGTTCTTGGAGGAGAGTTGCTCTGCTGCATTGTGGCTGATATTGTAACAGTACTCCAGGTCAGGAGGCCTCTGGGCCTGCAGGTACTCCTGTATGTTGTCTTTGGAGGCATACTCCATGATAGTGTACAAAGGACCATCCTGTATGCAGGACCCAGCAGGTTGATGGTGTCCTTGTGCTTTCCAATCATCTTCATCATCTCCATTTCTGAGAATAGGTTTGACAGGTCTTTCTCTGTTGCATCTGACTTCAACATCTTCACAGACACTTTAGTCAAATGGTTGGATTTGTCTTTGTCCAGCCCAATGGCCTCCTCCAACACCACCTGCCCAAAGTAGGCCTGTCTTAGGGGTCTACCTAAACTGCCTACAACCAGCCTGTCTCAAGGCAGTTATGAACTCTTGATTATCCTCAAAAACATTAAACCACAAGCTAAAAATTCCCTTCACTAGGTCTCTGTCACAGGTCTAATTTTCTTATCTTTCATCATTTATCTTTTTCCTAATTCTTATTTTCAGTATAATTTATTTGGCTTCCAGGTGTTTCCCTGTGTTCTGTATGCTGTTTCATAGGGAAGAATTATCCTATCATAAAATTATTTCTTGAGAATTCATTACATCTCTCAGTTAAAATGGGTTCTTTTATGGTATTG
>NW_026756496.1:0-1160 GCF_022355385.1 Mustela nigripes
AGATAGATAATTGGCTTGTTACCAATATACCGAGATGTGACTGTGGAAGAGACAGAAAAATGTAATAATATTTATTTATTCCTTGGGGTGACCCTGTTTACACAGATGCATTACTATTAGAAAAGCTTGGTTTGGGACATTGGAATGAATTTACTTAATGGGTCTGTATGTAATTGGGTTGGAGGAAATTTTTAATTTCTACAAAAATTATTAGAATTCTATCTTATTCTCTTTTGTTAATTTTCACATGTTAACAAAGCCAACGTTTTTGTCTAGCAGACAAGATCTTAAATCCTAACAAAACTCTATTTTTTCCTTTATTTTTTTAAGTTTGAGATCTTCATGTTCTCTCACGCTGCATTAAATACAACTCAAAAAAAAAAAAAAGGAGCTAAATGGGGCAGTAAGACCAGACTTTTTATTTTATTTTATTTATCTGATTTTTAATTAAAAAAATAAAGATTGTATTTATTTATTTGAGAGAGAGAGCATGAGTGGGGCAGGGGGAGGTAGCTGCAGAGAGAGACTGAGAAGTATACTCCCTAATGAGCAGGAACCCCGATATGGAGCTCGATCCCAGGGATCGTGACTTAGATCATGACCAGAGACAAAGGCAGATACATGTGCAAAATCCCTTTTTTTTCCTGGGAAACAATACTTTACAAGAGATGTTTGAAAAAGTACTGGGGAATCAACTTTAATCGGAGATACAAAAATTTAATTGACTTTTGTAAAGCTACAGGGATCCAAATGATGGGAATACCAGCCCATTTAGGTTGTGGATCACAGAGTATTCTTCTCTGTAATATTTTATTTTCTTCTATGTCTACTAAATCCAGTCCAAGTTCACTGATCTCCTTTTAGATAGTGCAAAACATGGCAAAGAATACCAAACGAGTGCCCAATATTCTACATTTATTACATCATTTCTAACATATAGAAGTGTGTTATCAAGGCTGGTTCTGTGAAAGAACATAGTTATGCTAAAGTGTGTTTTGTTCTCCAAGAAATTAAATGCATGATTATCACACAATTATAAAATACTTGTGTCAGAAATTTTTATTCAAAAAGTAGTAAGAGAAGCAGATATTAAAACTAGTTCACATGGTTATTTGGGATATAAGCAGAATTGTGCAGCAGAAGTGCTCTGGGCCCATAAT
>NW_026756497.1:0-1160 GCF_022355385.1 Mustela nigripes
AGTGCCGGTAGGTGCTCAGATGGGCCCAGATTGCCGCTGTTTGTCCTGGGAAGCCACAAATATTGCGATGGCCTCTGGGACTTTCGAGGTTTATCCTCTTAGAAGGGTTGTGGCCATTAGAGTGGGCACATACAATTCCCTTGGATAGGGCAAGCACAGTCGTCAAGTTTGGCTCCAAGGGCCTGAGCCTGTAGGGTGTGTAGACCAGGGCTGTTTGAACAGTTGTCTGAAAACACAAACTCGGCTTATGTTTCGTGTCATAGGTATGGCAAGACTTATCTACAGTCCATGAGGAGAACTCTTCGGGATATGAAAAAAGTGCGAGTGTGAGGCTCTTGCTCAAGTTTTTGTCTCTGGATATCGTGTCACTCAGGGCCGTGAAATTTCCGGGTGACTTCATGGGAAATGAACGAGTCTTACTCTCTGGGGTTTTGGCCCCGTCCAAAGATTTTGGGGTCATTCTGTGGGATGGAAGAAGTCCGTTTTTCTGTTGTTGTTGATTTGTTTTGTGTTGTTCTTCAACCTCAGGTGTCTCATCAAATGAGGGATTCCAGAGTAGAGCCCTGAGGATGGGCGTCTGGACATCCAGAAATCTGGTTAAAATTTGGGGCCTAGGGACATGTCAAGCCCATTATGACATCTAATGGTCCAGCCACTGAGAGGACGTACTAGAGGACAGGACTCACGCCGAGGGTCACAATACGTGTTTATGCCCTCGTCGCACTCAAGAATGGGCAGGGCCTCAGGGTGAATGCTGGTTTCTCCTACACTTAACGTTGGACAACATGCCGACCACAAGGTTTCTTGCCATGTGTAAGGAAACGTTCTTATTTCTGCATCACAGTCATCCCTGCGCAGTGAGTGCAGATAAGGTCTAGGTTCTGAAGCCTGAAAACTGAGGTAGGGAAGAGATGATGACCTAAGGCCATTGCGGGTCTGATGTGCTCAGCGTTCGGTCAGCTGTCAGGGTGTTGGTCACGACGTCCGGCTCAGGTTGTCAGATAGTCATTAGTACCCAGGTTAGACTATATATTTTGGGTGCCTTCGAGTGCTGTGTAGGTTCTTTTCTGACGAACTCTTCAGGATATGAAGAATGAGTGAGTCTGAGGCGCGTGCTCAGGCTTTTGTCTCTGGATTTTGTATCAGCGAGGCCTCCCCAA
>NW_026756498.1:0-1160 GCF_022355385.1 Mustela nigripes
CAAGCTGAGCCAACGTCTGATCCTCGCTCTGACTTCAGATGCATGAGGTATTGCTTCAGATCTTCAGGGGGTACATGCCGTGCCCTCGCCCTGAAACCCAAGTCTAGCTGTCCCTAGGACCCAATTTTAACCAGATTTCTGGTTGTCCAATCGCCCCTCCCCAGGGCTCTACTCTGGAATCCCTCATTTGGTGGGACACCTGAGTTTGAAAAACAAGACGAAACAAAACAACAACAACAAAAAACGGACTTCTTCCGTCCCACAGAATGACCCCAAACTCTTTGGATTGGGCCAAACACCCAGGGAGTAAGACTCGTCCATTTCCCATGAAGTCACCCGGAAATTTCATGACCATGAATGGCATGATATCCAGAGATAAAAACTTGAGCAAGAGCCTCACACTCGCCCTTTTTTCATATCCCGAAGGGTTCTCCTCATGGTCTGTAGATCAGTCCTGCCATACCTATGACCCGAAACATAATCCAAGTTTCTGTATTCAGACAACTGTCCAAACAGCCCTGGCCTACACAGCCTACAGCTTTAGGCCCCTGGAGCCAAGCTGACGACTGTACTTGCCCTCTCTAAGGGAATTCTGTGTGCCTATTCCAATGGCCACAACGCTACTAATAGGATAAACCTCCAAAGTCCCTGAGGCCATCCAAATAGTGGTGGCTTCCCAGGACAAACAGGAGCAATCTGAGCCCATCTGAGAACCTACCTGCACTCAGGTTTGTAGACTGATATCCCCAGAGGTAAAAAGGAACGAACAGGCCCCTAGGCCCTAAACGGATCCATTGCTTTGGTTCCCAGGCATCTTCCTCAGAGGCCTGGATTTCAGTACCAGCATATGGCTGTTTCTTGACTCACCCATCAGAACAAAACTCATCTACACATGGGAAACTTGCACGTGGGAGTTGTGTCAAAGCCTCTTTTTAGGAGAACACTTCAGGGTCTCAGTGCCACCGCTTCATTCCAAGGTCTTCATAGACACAAAATCATATTAGGACACATGCACGGGAGAGTCCAATTCAACTCAGCATATTCGGTTGCTCCGCGAGATCCAGCAGATCTAACTTGTCTTGTTGCTAGGAGACAATTGGAATGGGAGTCGCCTACCCCACCATCCATCTTTAGAACCCTGCTCTGAATCATTGGCCTGG
>NW_026756499.1:0-615 GCF_022355385.1 Mustela nigripes
GGGAATGATCCCAATCTTTTGATAGCGGTTGAGTCCTGATTTAGGACGGAGGATGTGATCTATTCTGGAGAATGTTCCATGTGCACTAGAGAAGAATGTGTATTCTGTTGCTTTGGGATGAAATGTTCTGAATATATCTGTGATGTCCATCTGGTCCAGTGTGTCGTTTAAAGCCTTTATTTCCTTGCTGATCTTTTGCTTGGATGATCTGTCCATTTCAGTGAGAGGAGTGTTAAAGTCCCCTACTATTATTGTATTATTGTTTACGTGTTTCTTTGATGTTGTTATTAATTGGTTTATATAGTTGACTGCTCCAACGTTGGGGTCATAGATATTTAAAATTGTTAAGTCTTCTTGTTGGACTGACCCTTTGAGTATGCTATAGAGTCCTTCCTCATCTCTTATTATAGTCTTTGGCTTAAAATCTAATTGATCTGATATAAGGATTGCCACTCCTGCTTTCTTCTGATGTCCATTAGCATGGTAAATTCTTTTCCACCCCTTCACTTTAAATCTGGAGGTGTCTTCGGGCTTAAAATGAGTTTCTTGGAGGCAACATATAGATGGCTTTTGTCTTTTTATCCATTCTGATACCCTGTGTCTTTTGACAGGGGC
>NW_026756499.1:715-1160 GCF_022355385.1 Mustela nigripes
CTCTTTGCTTAGAGGACCCCTTTCAAGATTTCCTGTAGAGCTGGTTTGGTGTTTGCAAATTCTTTCAGTTGTTGTTTGTCCTGGAAGCTTTTAATCTCTCCTTCTATTTTCAATGATAGCCTAGCTGGATATAGTATTCTTGGCTGCATGTTTTTCTCATTTAGTGCTCTGAAAATATCATGCCAGCTCTTTCTGGCCTGCCAGGTCTCTGTGGATCAGACAGCTGCCAATCTAATATTTTTACCATTGTATGTTACGGACTTCTTTTCCCAGGCTGCTTTCAGGATTTTCTCTTTGTCACTAAAGCTTGTAAATTTTACTATTAGGTGACGGGGTGTGGGTCTATTCTCATTGATTTTGAGGGGCGTTCTCTGAACCTTCTGAATTTTGATGCTCGTTCCCTTTGCCATATTGGGGAAATTCTCCCCAATAATTCTCTCCAGTA
>NW_026756500.1:0-1160 GCF_022355385.1 Mustela nigripes
TCCGAGGTGCCTTTTTCCAAAAGGTATTTGAAATATCTGACCAAAAAGTACTTGAAGAAGAATAACCTCCGCGACTGGCTGCGTGTGGTGGCCAACAGCAAGGAGAGCTACGAGCTACGCTACTTCCAGATCAACCAGGACGAGGAGGAGGAGGAGGACGAGGATTAGAAGTCCTGTGTCTGGGATATTTTGTATAATCTTTAAATAAAATCTAGGAATCACAAAAAAAAAAAATAAATAAATAAACAATTGTTACATCCTACAATGTGACTAAACCTCAAAAACATTGTATTGAGTGAAAGAAAGCCAGACATACGTGATAACATATTGTATGATTCCATTTATATAAATGATTCAGAATAGGTAAATCCACAAAAAATGAAAAAATGATAGCTGCCAGGGACTGGAGGTAGGGGAATAAAGGGAGTGATTACTTCATGAATATGGGGTTTTATTATGCGGTGATGAAAATTATTTGGAACTAGATAGAGGTGATGATTGTACAGTATTGTAAAGAAACTGAATGACACTGAATTGTAATTTTTTTTCTTGGGATGTCTTTTTCTGATTTTTGTGTCAAGGTAATGTTGGCTTCATGGAATGAGTTAGCACATTCCCCCTCCTCCTCTTTTATTTTCTTTTTTTTAAAGTTTGAAAGGATTGGTATTAATTCTTAAAATTTTTGGTAGAACTCAGGGGTTCCTGGGTGGTTCAGTTACTTAAGCATCTCCCTTTGGCTCTGATCATGATCCCAGGGTCCTGGGATGGATCCCCACATTTGGCTCCCTGCTCAGCGTGTAGCCTGCTTCTCCCTCTCCCTCCTCCACTCCCCCTGCTTGTGCTCTCGCTCTCTCTCAAATAAATAAATAAAATCTTTAAAAAAAATGTTTGGTATAGTTCACCAGTGAAGCCATCTGGTCTTGGACTTTATTTTTGTTGGGAAGTTTTTGGTTACTGATTCATTATCTTTACTTGTTATAGGTCTGTTCAGATTTTTAATTTCTGCTTGAGTTGGTTTTAGTAATTCCTGTGTTTCTAGGGATTTGCCCATTTCATGTAGATAATCCAATTTGTTGGTGTAAAATTGTTCATAGTATTCTCTCACAGTCTTTTTTTTTTTTTTAAAGATTTTATTTATTTATCAGAGAGAGAGAGGGGGA
>NW_026756501.1:0-1160 GCF_022355385.1 Mustela nigripes
TCATATCAGGGAGATCATATGATAGTTGTCTTTCTCTGCTTGACTTACTTCGCTAAGCATGATACGCTCTAGTTCCATCCATGTTGTCGCAAATGGCAAGATTGCAGCCATCAAAAGAAATGAAATCTTGCCATTCGCTCTCCAACTATTAACTTGGAATAATGGTAGGACAGTAGTACGCATTCGATCATGCTGATAAAGCGTTTAGAACACTTGGTCCTTAGCGAACCCTTGATAGACATCATCTGTTTTTGCTGCCTCTGGTAGGTTTCCTATTAACTGATAACCCCAGTTGCCACATTCTGATTCTTAGTTGAGTGACTGGGCAGGTTAGCACAGGCCCTCTGTCCTCTATCAGAAGCAGCAGAGCTACCATCCCGACTCACTACCAGACACTTTCTCATTTCAGGTAAGGCTCACACCCTATCCTTTCACTCCTAAGGAAATGGAGGCCCCAAAAGATGGAAGCCACACCGTTCATAAATGGTGGGTTGTGGATTCAAGGCCAGGTCTGTGGGGCCTCAAGCCCACACCAATGTGAATGGAAGGGATTTCTCTGGAAAGACAATTCCGTACCAGTCCAGTCTGTTCCTGGGGCAGAAGGCTGACACCTGCGTGGAGAGAAGGAAGCCATCCTGTGGGCGGAGGGCTGAGCATTTCCCCTAATGCCTGCTCCCTCTTCTTTTAAGCCAGGCTCGAAGATCCAAACCACAAAAAAGATGAAGGAACCTTGTTGATGAAGTCCTCCACCCTGGGAAAAAGAAGATAAAAAAAGAGAGAAAGGAAGAAAAGAACAGAGAGAGAGTGAAGGAACAATCCTTGACAAATATTTTCTGTTAATAAATTCCATTTTGCCTCTACAATGTTTGCCAACTATCTAAGCAGGAAAAATTTTTCACATACCAGGGCAAACCGTCACCGAAACGCCTCTTCAGTTGGCCTGCCCACAGCCTCTGTTTCCATAACCTCCCGGGAGGCAGCCTGTCATGGACCTCTGTGGTCTTCCTCTGGGAAGACCTGCCTTTTCCATGAAGAAGATCCAGAAAGATTCAGGCGCGCACTCCTCCGAGCTTGGGGGAGAAGCGGCCTAGTAACCTTGTAGGTCTTCCTGCCTCCCCAGCTCTCCCCTCCTCTCCCTCCCTCTTCTCTCCTCCCTCCCC
>NW_026756502.1:0-643 GCF_022355385.1 Mustela nigripes
TACATAGATAGCACTATGTTCCAGGCAGAGAGTAAGAAAGAAATATTGAATCAACCATATTCTATGCATTCTAAATGAAAATAATTAATCATAATAAATCCTTCTATTTATGGAATATCAACTTTTAAGCTTTCCTCCATATGAACAATGCCAAATACCAGAATAAAGGGTCATCTAATACAAATAAAGGATAGAATTAAAGAATTCTGGTAAGCCATTTAATTTTGAAAAATGGTGTTATATTGTTGCTGAGTTGTGGTTATCCGTTACATAATATCTGATAAGTGTAGAAGTAACATGAGTGTTATATTAGATGAAAAATTGTGTATAATTAAGATATTTTTAAAAGTACAGATAAATACAAATTTGTAAACATAGCATTATGGAGGAATAAAAATAAATGATAGCTACACACTCTAAAGTGAATAAATCTTGGAAAGTTAATAGAGAATTAAAACAAGGACAGTGCAAAAAGTATGGTATATTTTTATGAAGTTCAAACAAATTCTGTGAAACCATAGAAGGACTTAAAGATCCTATTATGTATCAAATATTGTAAAAATTAAGCAAGGAAATAGCAAACATAAAATAACCAAAGCATACAAACTTGGGTAGATACAATAGGTGTGATCATGTTCTACTA
>NW_026756502.1:743-1159 GCF_022355385.1 Mustela nigripes
TGTTCTACTTCATAAAGAGATGAGTTAATAGATAAATAAAAGTAACTAGACTTTTTAGAAGCTAATAAAACTTTGCCTTTTATTTCTTAGTAATATAAAAATATATGGTTTTCTAACAAAATCGCTTATCTTAAAAATATTTAAAAATAAATTTCAGGCTACTCATAAGGTTATATTTACTTTTCCACTGAAGGAAAAGCTGGTTGTTGTAGTTGTAGTTGTTTGTTTGTTTTAGTCTCCTAGTTTTTATTATTATAATGTGGAATGAGGAATATTAGATTGAAAAGTGAATTATTTTATAGACAAAAATCATTACTTGATTCACCTCCTGGTACAGCAGATGGAACTCCTGAAAATATGCCCTTTTGCCAAAGGAAGAGTAACAGTTATGCTTACTTCTGAAACATACTTGGTGG
>NW_026756503.1:0-492 GCF_022355385.1 Mustela nigripes
TAAGATTTTATTTATTTATTTGACAGAGAGAGACCACAAGTAGGCAGAGAGGCAGGCAGAGAGAGAGAGGAGGAAGCAGGCTCCCTGCTGAGCAGAGAGCCCGATGCGGGACCCGATCCCAGGACCCTGAGATCATGACCCGAGCCGAAGGCAGCGGCTTAACCCACTGAGCCACCCAGGCGCCCCAAGATCTTGGTTTTTTTTTAAGTATAAAAGACAATGTCGTTATTGGTCTAACTGAAGAAATATTAGTAACAGAATGCATATTAGATAACAGTATCATATCAAGATTAAATTTCCAATGTTAAATTTAAATATATCCAACATTAAATAAAATGTGGTAACTCAACTATTTGAGTGTGACAAATGTATTACAGTTACTTTTCTTTTTTTTTTTTTAAGATTTTATTTATTTATTTGACAGAGAGAGATCACAAGCAGGCAGAGAGGCAGGCAGAGAGAGAGGAGGAAGCAGGCTCCCTGCTGAGCAGA
>NW_026756503.1:592-1159 GCF_022355385.1 Mustela nigripes
GATGCAGGACTCGATCCCAGGACCCCGAGATCATGACCTGAGCCAAAGGCAGCGGCCCAACACACTGAGCCACCCAGGCGCCCCTACAGTTACTTTTCTTAAGAAAAATATGCTTTAAGTATATATGGGGAAAACATCAAGATGTCTGAAACTACACTTAAATCTTTTGGCCCTTTCACAAAAAAGTGTGTACCCACACATATGGGCATAAGCCCTTACACAGAAACACATTTATTTATTTATTTTTAAAGATTTTATTTATTTGACAGACAGAGATCACAACGTGGCAGAGAGGCAGGCAGAGAGAGAGAGAAAAGAGGAAGCAGGCTCCCTGCTTAGCCCGATGTGGGGCTCGATCCCAAGACCCTGGGATCATGACCTGAGCCGAAGGCAGAGGCTTTAACCCCCTGAGCCACCCAGGTGCCCCCACAGAAACACATTTACATAGAAAACAAATTTGGCAAAATGTTAACAACTAGTAAATCCAGGTAAAGAGTATATGGGTGTTTATTACACTAGTATTTTTTTTTAAAGACTTTATTTATTTGACAGACAGAGATCACAAGT
>NW_026756504.1:0-1159 GCF_022355385.1 Mustela nigripes
GCTGTTCTTCTTCTCTTCGATCTGCCGATGGATTTTCAGGTGTTTGCAATCTTTAGATAAGCTATCTAGCTGATCTCCGGCTAGCTGAAGTATTCTCAGCCTGCTACTTCTCCGCCATCTTGACTCCTCCTCCCACCTGAATGTTTATAGCAGCTCTGATCTTTATGATTTCTCTTCTCCTGCTGGGCTTAGGGTTTCTTTCTTGTTCTTTCTCCAGCATCTTTAGGTGTAGGGTTATGTTGTGTACCTGAGACCTTTCTTGTTTCTTGAGAAAGGCTTGAACCGCTATATATTTTCCTCTCAGGACTGCCTTTGTTGTGTCCCACAGATTTTGAACCATTGTATTTTTATTATCATTTGTTTCCATGATTTTTTTCAATTCTTCTTTAATTTCCCGGTTGACCCATTCATTCTTTAGAAGGTTGCTGTTTAGTCCCCATGTATTTGGGTTCTTTCCAAACTTCCTTTTGTGGTTGAGTTCTAGCTTTAGAGCATTGTGGTCTTAAAATATGCAGGGAATGATCCCAATCTTTTGATACCGGTTGAGTCCTGATTTAGGACCGGGGATGTGATCTATTCTGGAGAATGTTCCATGTGCACTAGAGAAGAATGTGTATTCTGTTGCTTTGGGATGAAATGTTCTGAATATACCTGTGATGTCCATCTGGTCCAGTGTGTCATTTAAGGCCTTTATTTCCTTGCTGATCTTTTGCTTGGATGATCTGTCCATTTCCGTGAGGGGAGTGTTAAAGTCCCCTACTATTATTGTATTATTGTTGATGTGTTTCTTTGATTTTGTTATTAATTGGTTTATATAGTTGGCTGCTCCCACGTTGGGGGCATAGATATTTAAAATTGTTAAATCTTCTTGTTGGACAGACCCTTTGAGTATGATATAGTGTCCTTCCTCATCTCTTATTATAGTCTTTGGCTTAAAATCTAATTGATCTGATATAAGGATTGCCACTCCTGCTTTCTTCTGATGTCCATTAGCATGGTAAATTCTTTTCCACCGCCTCACTTTAAATCTGGAGGTGTCTTCGGGCATAAAATGAGTTTCTTGGAGGCAACATATAGATGGGTTTTGTTTTTTTATCCATTTTGGTACCCTTTGTGTTTTGATTGGGGCATTTAGCCCATTAACATTCAGGGTAACTAT
>NW_026756505.1:0-1159 GCF_022355385.1 Mustela nigripes
TGTTTTTTTATCCATTTTGATACCCTGTGTCTTTTGATTGGGGCATTGATCCTATTTACATTCAGGGTAACTATTGAGAGATATGAATTTAATGCCATTGTATTGCCTGTAAGGTGACTGTTTCTGTATATTATCTCTGTTCCTTTCTGATCTACCACTTGTAGGCTCTTCTTTGCTTAGAGAACCCCCTTCAATATTTCCTGTATAGCTGGTTTGGTGTTTGCAAATTCTTTCAGTTTTTGTTTGTCCTCGAAGCTTTTTATCTCTCCTTCTATTCTCAATAATAGCCTAGCTGGATATAGTTTTCTTGGCTGCAGGTTTTTCTCATTTAGTCCTCTGAATATATCATGCCAGCTCTTTCTGGCCTGCCAGGTCTCTGTGGATAAGTCAGCTGCCAATCTAATATTTTTACCATTGTATGTTACAGACTTCTTTTCCCGGGCTGCTTTCAGGATTTTCTCTTTGTCACTAAGGCTTGTAAATTTTACTATTAGGTGACGGCGTGTGGGCCTATTCTTATTGATTTTGAGAGGCGTTCTCTGAACCTCCTGAATTTTGATGCTCGTTCCCTTTGCCATTAGGGGAAATTCTCCCCAATAATTCTGTCCAGTATACCTTCTGCTCCCCTCTCTCTTTCTTCTTCTTCTGGAATCCCAATTATTCTAATGTTGTTTCGTCTTATGGTGTCATTTTTCTCTCGAATTCCCCCCTCGTGGTCCAGTAGCTGTTTGTCCCTCTTTTGCTCAGCTTCTTTATCCTCTGTCATTTGGTCTTCTATATCGCTAATTCTTTCTTCTGCCTCATTTATCCTTGCAGTGAGAGCCTCCATTTTTGATTGCACCTCATTAATAGCTTTTCGATTTCAACTTGGGTAGATTTTAGTTCTTTTATTTCTCCAGAAATGGCTTTTATTTCTCTCGAGAGCGTTTCTCTAATATCTTCCATGCCTTTTTCGAGCCCGGCTAGAACCTTGAGAATTGTCATTCTGAACTCTAGATCTGACATATTACCAATGTCTGTATTCATTAGGTCCCTAGTCTTTGGTACTGCCTCTTGTCCATTTTTTTGTGGTGAATTTGTCTTCCTTGTCATTTTTTCCAGATAAGAGTATATGAAGGAGCAAGTAAAATACTAAAAGGGTGGCAACAACCCCAGGAAA
>NW_026756506.1:0-1159 GCF_022355385.1 Mustela nigripes
GAGGGCCCTTTCTCGCTTGGGGAATGTCCCGGCCGCCCGGAATATGCATCAAGATGATGTGAAACACCCGGGGCCCCTGGTGAAGGGGAGCTTTCCAGGAGCAGAGTTGAGGGGTGGGTAGTAGCCGTTCATCTTCCTCCAACTTTTCGGGAGGCTGGGGAGCCCAGGGATGGGTCTGGCCTCTGTGGGGGAATGAATGAGAATGTATCTCTTGTTTGAAGGCTTCCCTAACCCTAACCCTAACCCTAACCCTAACCTTAACCCTAACCCTAACTTTTATGGTTCCTCTGTGAGGTGAGGACAATACCTTGTCCTGGAAGGGGGCTACAGGTCCCCAATCAAGAAATCCACATCTCTCTTTGCAACCTGACCTGCCCTTCCCTCAGTATTCCTCAGGGAATATCTTCTCACTTCATGAGCTGACAGCTCTGAACTTAAAAAACGAATATTGTTTTATATTTTTCAATGCCTTAGTTCATTTATGGCATGTCTTTCAAAACTGCCAGTGGGGAGGCACCTGGGTGGCTCAGTGGGTTGAAGCCAGGGTCCTGGGCTCAAGCCCTGCATTGGGCTCCATGCTCAGTGTGGAGCCTGATTCCTCCTCTCTCTCTCTTCCTGCCTATCTGCCTACTTGTGATTTCTGTCTGCCAAATAAATAAATAAAATCTTTAAAAAAACTGCCAGTGCGTTTTTAGCAGTTCTGGAGGGCTGCCTGCTCATGGAGGGGATGACCTGGGAGAGGCAGCCTTCCTTCCCATCTCCCTCAGCATGTCCCTGAGCCCTGGAGCCATCTGTCCCTCTGAGGGCTGAGGGATCCAAGACAGCCCATCTTTAGCCCAGGCGGTGTCAGCTGTGTAGACTGATGTGTACCAGTAGTGGTGGGAAGCTGGTATGGGCCAGGTGCAGGCAATTTCTCCTTCTTTTTCCTTCCTCCTTTTCCACCCAGAGGTAGCTCAGTACAGACTTCAAGCCCTGCATCTCAAGATCACATGACCCAGACACCCTGCTTTCAGCTGGTGACCTTAGCGGTTTCCTGTTGCTTCTGCCTCCCATACCCACTCCCATGGCCATTCCTAGATCAGGGTAGGGATCCAACCCTTGTATGTACTTGCTACTCTTCCTGTCCCACACCCAGCCCACCCACATTTGTCTTCCAGGT
>NW_026756507.1:0-1159 GCF_022355385.1 Mustela nigripes
GATGAACATTTTTTCATGTGTCTGATAGCCATTTGTATGTCTTCATTGGAGAAGTGTCTGTTCATATCTTCTGCCCATTTTTTGATATGATTATCTGTTTTGTGTGTGTTGAGTTTGAGGAGTTCTTTATAGATCCTGGATATCAAACTTTTGTCTGTACTGTCATTTGCAAATATCTTCTCCCATTCTGTGGGTGGCCTCTTTGTTTTCTTGACTGTTTCCTTTGCTGTGCAGAAGCTTTTGATTTTGATGAAGTCCCAAAAGTTTATTTTGGCTTTTGTTTCCTTTGCCAAGGAAAGAAGTTGAAAGAAGTTGCTGTCTTGAAAGCTATCTTGAAAGAATTTGCTGTGGCTGATATCGAAGAGATTACTACCTATGTTCTCCTCTAGGATTCTGATGGATTCCTATCTCACGTTGAGGTCTTTTATCCATTTTGAGTTTATCTTTGTGTACGGTGTAAGAGAATGGTCACGTTTCATTCTTCTACATATAGCTGCCCAGTTTTCCCAGCACCATTTATTGAAGAGACTGTCTTTTTTTCCACTGTATATTTTTTCCTGTTTTGTCAAAGATTATTTGCCCATGGAGTTGAGGGTCCATATCTGGGCTCTTTACTCTGTTCCACTGGTCTATGTTTCTGTTTTTATGCCAATACCATGCTGTCTTGGTGATCACAGCTTTGTAGGAAAGCTTGAAATCAGGTAACATGATGCCCCCAGTTTTATTTTTGTTTTTCAACATTTCCTTAGTGATTCGGGGTCTCTTCTGGTTTCAAACAAATTTTTGGATTATTTGCTCCAGCTCTTTGAAGAATACCGGTGGAATTTTGATTGGACTGGCATTAAAAGTATAGATTGCTCTAGGCAGTATAGACATTTTAACAATATTTATTCTTCCCATCCAAGAGCATGGAATGGTCTTCCATCTTTTTGTGGCTTCTTCAACTTCTTTCATGAGTGTTCTGTAGTTCCTTGAGTACAGATCTTTTACCTCTTCACTGGACATTCTTTTTTTTTTTTTTTTTTTTTAAATTTTTCATTTTTTATAAACATATATTTTTATCCCCAGGGGTACAGGTCTGTGAATCACCAGGTTTACACACTTCACAGCACTCACCAAATCACATACCCTCCCCAATGTCCATAATCCCACCCCCCTT
>NW_026756508.1:0-1159 GCF_022355385.1 Mustela nigripes
CGGAGCGACGGCACAGCAGGCACACTCTGCAGAGCTGAGTCAAGATCATGTGCATCTTAATTCAGGGCGAGTATCAGACGTTGGCTCAGGTTGGAGTTTCTGGCCATGATGGCCCCTTCATTAAGGGTGGGGTCATCACGAGGCCATGGATTTTGATCCCCGATGGGAGTTGTGAGATGCTCCAAACTGCAGGGATTCTTTCTGCGGGAAAATTGAGACCTGATGGAATGCTCTAGGACGTCCCAAATGGAATGACTCCAGAGCAGGGTTCTAAGGATGGATGCCTGTGCAGCCCGCCTCCCATTCAAATTGTCTCCTAGTGACAAGACAGGTTCAATCTGCTGGCTTTGGGGGAGCAAAAGAGGGGGCTGAGATGAAATATACTCTCCTGTGTTTGGGTCCTAATGTGGGTTTGTGTCCATGGAGACATTGGAATGGGGAGTATTTCCTTTTTGGGACAGGAGATGTTCTGTTGTGTGGCTCAGGTAACAGATGTGTATCATAAGTTGGTTTAAGAGCCATCTGAAGACAGATGCCTGAAAATCTATTCTTGGGTTCCAGTGATGTCCTAGGGGCATGTCAGGTTCAATTTTCTGACTCAGGATCATTCACTTGGGTGTCTGCCTGGATGTAGGTGGTCAGAGTGTTTCAGACTGTGAATTTACATCCAGAGCCGCTTCCAATATTGGGATGGGATCGGGGGCCTTGGAAGCTTCCCCTAATCTGGAGGGTTTGGGCAAATGTGATGGGAAAAGTTTCCTTGGTGATGGAAGGCACAGTCCTGTGGTGTGGCTCCAGAGACCCCATCCTGGAGGACATGTGAGGCATGGTTTGGGGAGAGAAGTCTGCAAATGCAAACTAGGTTTATTCTTAGTGGCACGGTGACCGCAGCCCAATGCGTTGACCTGGAGGGCAACTCGTCAGAAACTGTAATTAGGATGACTCAGTGGCGGTTGCACAGCCTTTTCTATCGATATTGTATTTCCAGGATGGCCTTGGAATGCAGGTGTGGTCTCATGGGTCCACGGGATATTTTTCCTCCCTGAGGATCCTGGTGGCTCCCCATACTTTGTTGGCTTTTTCAGGGAAGGTAATAGTGCTGTTTTCGATTGTAGGGGTGCCCCAAAACAGGGATACCAGAGACGGGCTCTGGGTCTGG
>NW_026756509.1:0-1159 GCF_022355385.1 Mustela nigripes
TAATATGATTTTGTGTCTTTGGAGACCTTGGAATGAAGCGGTGGCACTGGGGCCCTGAAGGGTTCTCCTAAAGAGAGGCTTTCACACAGCTCCATCGTGGAAGTTTCCCATGTGTAGATGAGATTTGTTCTGATGGTGAGTCAAGAAACAGCCATATGCTGTTATTGAAATCCAGGCCTCTGAGGAGAGATGCCTCGAAACCAAAGCAATGGATCCGATAGTGGCCTAGGGACCTATTTGTTCCTTATTACCATTGGGGATATCAGTCTACGGGTCTGAGTGCGGGTAGGTGCTCAAATGGGCTCAGATTGCCCCTGTTTGTCCTGGGAAACCACCACTATTGGGATGGCCTCAGGAATTTTGGAAGTTTATCCTCTTAGTAGGGTTGTGGCCATTGGAATGGGCACATACAATTCCCTTGGAGAGGGCAAGCACAGTCTTCAGGTTTGTCCTCAGGGGCCTGAAGCTGTAGGGTGTGTAGGCCAGAGCTGTTAGGACAGTTGTCTGAAAACACAAACTCGGCTTATGTTTCAGGTCATAGGTATGGCAGGACTGATCTACAGACCATGAGGAGGACAGTTTGGGATATGAAAAATTGGCGAGTGTGAGGCTCTTGCTCACCTTTTTGTCCTTAGATATTGTGTCACTCATTGTCGTGAAATATGGGTGAATTCATGGGAAATGGACGAGTCTTACTCTCTTCGGGTTTGGCCCAGTCCAAGGAGTTTGGGGTCACTAAGTGGGATGGAAGAAGTCCGGTTTTTTTGTTGTTGTTGATTTGTTTTGTTTTGAATTTCAACCTCAGGTGTCCGACCAAATGAGGGTTTCCAGAATAGAGCCCTGGGGAGTTGTGACTGGACAACCAGAAATCTGGTTAAAAATTGGGGCCTTGGGACATGTCAAGCCCATTATGACATCTAATGGTCCAGCCACTGAGCGGATTTACTAGAGGTCAGGACTCACGCTGAGGGTCACAATGCGTATTTATGCCCTCGTCGCACTCAAGAATGGGCGTGACCTAGGGTGAATGCTGGTTTCTCCTACACTGAACGTAGGACAACATGGCAACACAAGGTTTCTTGCCTTGGGTAAGCAGGAGTTCTGATTTCTGCATCATAGTCACCCCTGGGCAGTGATTGGAGATAAGGTCTAGGTTCTG
>NW_026756510.1:0-1159 GCF_022355385.1 Mustela nigripes
CAGTAGGTTCAGGGTTAGCGTTACGGTCAGAGTCAGGTTCAGGGTCACTGTTAGGGTGAAGGTTAGGTTTAGGGTCAGGTTTAGGGTCATGGTCAGTTTTAGGGTCAGGTTCAAGTTTTGGTTTGGGGGCAATGTCATGTCAGGTCAGCGTTAGGTTTGGGACAGGTTTAGTGTCAGGGTTAGGGTCAGGGTCAGGGTTTGGTTCATGGTTATGGTAAGGTCAGCTTTATGTTTAGGTTCTGTTTCATGAGTAGGTTCAGGATCAGGGTTAGCTTTAGGGTTACTAATCTCTTCACGCTCACGGATTGTGTCAGAGTTAGGTTTACAGTCAGGTTTAGGGTCAGTGTTAAGGTCAAGGCCAGGGTCAGTTTTAAGGTTAAGGTCTGACATAGGCAAAGTTCAGAGTTAGGGTTATGATCAGGTTCAGGGAGAGGGTCAGGATAATTGTTAAATTGGGGTTAGAGTTAGGCTTAGAGGTAGTTTGAGGCTTAGGGTTAGACTGCGTTAGGGTCAGTGTCAGGGATAATTTTAGGGGTTTTTTTAGGGTGAGGTTCAGCGTTAGGTTTTGGGTCAGGGCCCGTGTTAGTGTCAGGGTCAGGGTTACGTTTACGGTTAGAGATAGGTTCTGGCTCACATTCAGTATCAGGTTTAATGTTATGGTGAGGGTCAGGGTCACTGTTAGGGTCAGACTTAGGTTTCTGGTCTTTGCCTGGGTTGGGGTCAGGGTGAAGTCTAGGGCCAGTGTCAGGAATACGGTCAGGATCAGGTATTGGTTTAAAGTCCACATTCGGGTTAGGGACAGGGTTATGTAGTGGTCATTGTTAGGGTCATGGTTAGGTTAAGGGTCAGGGCCAGAGTCCGGTTTAGGGTCAGTGTCTGGTATAGGCAAAGTTCAGGGTTAGGGTTATGTTCTTAGTCAGGTATAGGTTCAGGGTTATTGTTAAAGTTTAGGGTTAGTTTTACGTTTAGCGTTAGGTTGACGGTTAGAGTTAGAACTTGTTAGGGTCAGGGTCCGTGTTAGGGTTAGGGGTTAGTGTTAGAGTTAGGTTCAGAGATAGTATTGGGGCAGGGCCCTTGTTAGTGTCATGGTCAGGGTTACATTTAGGGTTTGAGTAGGGTTCAGTCTCACAGTCAGGGTCAGGTTTAGTGTTCAGTTGAT
>NW_026756511.1:0-1159 GCF_022355385.1 Mustela nigripes
TACCTAGGCAGTGTCTGCAGCCAGGTACATGCTGTCTAGTGACCTGGCTGGCCTGACCAGGAGTTGGCGGGCTCCAGCAAGCTGAGCTCCAGCAAGCCAGAGAGCATTCACGGCACCATGACCAAGAGAAGTGCCAGAGATAGAAGCCAGAGGAGTTTGTCTAAAGTGGGTTGTCAGGACAAAGGAGGCTGGTGGTGGGTATTGGGAGTCAAGAGCGCCAGAGTGAGGATCCAAAATGCCAACGAGCCAAAGGAGATAAGCCAAGCAGATTGGAATTGATGGGCAGAAGGGCCATTTTTGCCAACACCAAGACCACCAGTATTTTGTTAGGATGAGTTTTCTTTTTGCTTTGTGATTTTTTTTTAATGGGTAATGTAATGCACATGAAGCAAACCTCAAAATGCTCCAAAGGGTATACTGAGGGGTAAGCTCATTCTCACCCATGTCTCCTAGCTCCCCAATTTTCCTCTGCTGATTTTCTTCTGGATATTTCCACAGGTAGCCTGTACCTATAACCTTTATATCACAAACCATATCATATTATATGTATCAGTCTCTTTCCTTTTCACTTAAAGATGTATTAGAAATGGTTCATAGCTTGTATATGCAGAACTGGGTCATTCTTCTAGAAGGCTACGTAATATTCCATTGTACAGGTACTCCATAATTTATTTCCCCATTTTTAAAATGTGTATTTAGTTCCCATTCCAAACTTCGCTACAGCAGATATCATCGCAATGGTAGGCATTCTGCATGAGTGTGGACAGATTTGTAAAAGGGAAACTTTCACGTCAAAGAGTATGTATATTCAGGTCCTTGAGAGCCAATGATCTCCGCACCATATTTTCCTCTTGAATCCTGACTAGAAGTATTTCAGAGAGAACTTTCCTCCCTTCTTCTGTTTGATTTATTCAGTTTTATTCATCTTGGCCATGGACCCCAGAATAACCCAAAACAGAACACTCAATATCACCATCATTCTTTTAATAATTTAAAATTTTGGCGTTCAGCTCTCTGACGCCATTGAAATTACTGCTTGATTCTAAAGACTTACTCACATTTCCTCTCCTCACAGTTTTCCCTGGGATCAATCCCCTGCATTGAAAGTGTAACACAAAGATGTCACCATAGGTATCACCTGTCCTTGATGGCGTCTTCT
>NW_026756512.1:0-235 GCF_022355385.1 Mustela nigripes
TCACCATTACTAGAAGCAACAACAAATATACATGAAAATATCTGCAGAAGTTTATCACATCTTTATGGCTTTGAACTTCCATAAGCTGAGGCATCCTTCTCTAGTCACTTAGGCAAACTCCAATTTTCCCTTTAAAACAACACAAGAATTGCTTCATTTAAGAACATGTTCAGGGATGACTCTTCCCCACTGTTCTTACCAACATTCCCACACACTCTTTGCTACCCACACCTAG
>NW_026756512.1:335-1159 GCF_022355385.1 Mustela nigripes
GAACTTCCATAAGCTGAGGCATCCTTCTCTAGTCACTTAGGCAAACTCCAATTTTCCCTTTAAAACAACACAAGAATTGCTTCATTTAAGAACATGTTCAGGGATGACTCTTCCCCACTGTTCTTACCAACATTCCCACACACTCTTTGCTACCCACACCTTGTTTATGATCTTTCATTAGGTATATCAGCGTCACCAGAATTTTGCTCTAGTGTATTTTTGTCCTTTAGAGCTTTAATTAAATATTAATTCCATAGAAAGTCTGTCCCTTTTCTTTCAAACCTGGGTTAGTTATTTCTTCTCATCCTTTGTCAGAAGTTACTTTATTAGAGAAACTTACAGCTGTTTTGTGACTTTGGAGCCTTTACAGTTTTTTGACTGGAAAAATCACCCACCCCTGAGATCTTTACACAGCTTCATAGCTGATATTATTCAGAAATCTGTTCTAAACAGATTTTTAAGGGAGTCCTTTTTGGACCACTCAGTTAAAAAACCTCTTCTCAATCACTGCTCTTTTTAAAATGTGCTTATTTAGTTCAAATATGCATCACTATTAAAGAAAAAACCAGTACAATTTTTTTAAGTTGGCTTACCTATTATCTATCTCTCCCATTAAAATGATTCCTCTGTTGATGGACATCTAGGTTCTTTCCATAGTTTGGCTATTGTGGATATTGCTGCTATAAACATTAGGGTGCACGTGCCCCTTTGGATCACTACGTCTGTATCTTTAGGGTAAATACCCAGTAGTGCTATTGCTGGGTCATAGGGCAGTTTTATTTTCACCATTTTGAGGAACCTCCATGCTGTTTTCCAGAGTGGCT
>NW_026756513.1:0-1159 GCF_022355385.1 Mustela nigripes
TAAACTGTCTTGTTGCTTGGAGACAATTGGAAGGCGATGTGGGCTACCCAGCCATCCATCCTTAAACCCTGCTCGGAATCGTTGTCCTGGAGCCAAACAACAGGTCTCAATTGTCCTGCAGAAGAATCTTTGCAGTTGGGAGCTTCTCACAACTCATATCGTGGGAAAACACCCATGGCCTCGTGATCCACCCCCCCTTCAAGAAGGGGCCATCAGGGACAGAATGTCCAACCTGAGCGATCGTCTGATCCTCGCCTTGACTTCATATGCACGAGATTTCGATTCAGGTCTGTAGATTGTGCCTGCCATATCCTCACCCAGAAACCTAGGCCTAGCTTGGGTTCTTAGACTTCCGTCCTCAGACTACTGGCCCACAAGCCCTCCAGTTTGGCAATCCAGAACTAAAAGGCAGCACTCTGCCTGCCATCCAGAGAAAAACATTGCCCTCTGGGGCTACCCAGAAACACAAATGAGGATAAACATGCACGACATTCGGCTGTACCCCAAATACATGGGCTGACCTGGGCACTAATGCACTTTCAGACACGGCCTGTGCCTGGACCTCCTGGCCCCACCCAGGCACCTGGCCGCACAATGAGCACATCGGAACCACCATGGCTTTAGTTCGTCATATCTTCTCAACCCCGATTTTCAGGCTTCAGAACTTAGACCTTATCTCAAATCACGGCCCCGGTTTGAAAATGATGCAGAAAACAGAACTCTTTCCCCATGGCAAGAAAACTTGTGGATGGCATGTTGTCCAAGGTTCAGTGTCGTTGAAACCAGTGTGGCCCAAGAGGCCCCGCCCATGCTTGCGGGCCACAATGGTCACAAACACACATTGTGTCCCTCAGCCTGAGCCCAGTCCTCAGGTAAGACCTCTCAGTGGCTGGATGGAGAGACAGCATATTGGGCTTGCCATGACCCAGGATCCAATTTTTAACCATAGTTCGGGTTGTCCCTTCACTCTTCCCCAGGGCTCTGCTTTGGAATTCCTCTTTTGGTGGGACACCTGAGTAACAAACCTGAAAGGAGTCCACCCATCCCACAGATTGACGAAAACAAATGGGATCGGGCCAAGTCCACAGAGAGCAAGATTCGTCCATGGCCCATGAGGCCTCCCCAACATTCCACGGCCAACGCTGATACAAAATCCAGA
>NW_026756514.1:0-1159 GCF_022355385.1 Mustela nigripes
CTTTGGTGTTAGTTGTGATCTCTCCTCTTTCATTCATGATTTTATTTATTTGGGTCCTTTCTCTTTTCTTTTTGATAAGTCGCCTAGGCCCCAATTTTTAACCATAGTTCGGGTTGTCCCTTCACTCTTCCCCAGGGCTCTGATGTGGAATTCCTCTTTTGGTCGGACACCTGAGGTAACAAACCTAAAAGGAGTCCTCCCATCAAACAGATTGACAAAAAACAATTGGGATTGGGCCAAGTCCACAAAGAGCAAGATTCGTCCATGTCCCATGAGGCCTCCCCAACATTCCACGGCCATCGCTGATACAAAATCCAGAGACAAAAAGCTGAGCACGCGCCTCAGACTCGCTCATTCGTCATATCATGAAGAGTTCTTCAGATAAAAACCTACACGTCACTCGAAGGCACCCAAAATTTATAGTCTAACCTGGGCACTAATGCACTGTCTGACAACCTGAGCCCGGACGTCGTGAACAACACCCAGACAGCTTAATGCACACTGAGCACAACAGACCCGCCACAGCCTTAGGTCATCATCTCTTACCTACCTCAGTTTTCAGTCTTCAAAACCTAGACCTTATCTCCAATCACTGCCCAGGGTTGACTATGATGTAGAAATCAGAACTCTTACTTACCCAAGGCAAGAAACCATGTGGTTGGCATGTAGTCCAACGTTCAGTGTAGGAGAAACCAGCATTCACCCTGATGCCCCGCCCATTCTTGAGTGCGAGGAGGGCATAAACACGCATTGTGACCCTCAGTGCGAGTCCTGTCCTCTAGTACGTCCTCTCAGTGGCTGGACCATTAGATGTCATAATGGGCTTGACATGTCCCTAGCCCCCAATTTTTAACCAGATTTCTGGTAGTTCAGTCGCCCATCCCAGGGCTCTACTCTGGAATCCCTCATTTGCTGGGACACCTGAGGTTGAAAAACAAAACAAAACAAATCAATAACAACAGAACAACGGACTTCTTCCATCCCACAGAATGACCCCAAACCCTTTGGACGGGGCCAAACCCCCAGAGAGTAAGACTCGTCCATTTCCCATGAAGTCACCCGGAAGATTAACGACCGTGAGTGACACGATAACCAGAGATAAAAACTTGAACAAGAGCCTCACACTCGCCCTATTTTCATATCCCGAAGAGTTCTCCTC
>NW_026756515.1:0-1159 GCF_022355385.1 Mustela nigripes
ATGCTACATAATGACAAGATGACAGGTTGTGACAAATAGCATTTTAAAAGCTCTACTCATGGGACGCCTGGGTGGCTCATTGGTTGGGCAGCTGCCTTCGGCTCATGTCATGATCCCAGCACCCTGGGATCAGTCCCACATCGGGCTCCTTGCTCAGCAGGGAGCCTGCTTCTCCCTCTGCCTCTGCCTGCCTCTCTGTCTGCCTGTGCTCACTCGATCTCTCTCCCTCTATCTCTGACAAGTAAATAAATAAAATCTTTAAAAAAAAATAAAATAAAAGCTCTACTCGTAATGGAACGGAAGGTGTCATTTACCTATAATTTTATATATGTCATTAATTTACTGTATCTGGATACTACATATTACCAAACAGATGTTCATCAAAGACTAAATCATTTTTAATGGAACATAATATTTTGAACCTACATCTATTAATCATTTTGTCTATCTAACATTTATAGTCTCGCTAAACATTTTATCAGTTGTCGACAAAATTAAAAAAAATAGGATAAAAAGTCGTGTTTGGAAAAGTAGATTTTCTTTGATATTTGCATTTAAATGAAAATATTTGCTGATATTTTTAAAACTTTAAATGTAATTTTATATATATCTGACCTATCAGATGATATAAAATTTTTGGAGAAAATATGACATATTTTTTTGATCTTGATTGAAGGTATTAATAAAGAGCAACTGTTTGTATTATTTGTATTGTGGTATCTTAGTTAATAAACATGAATAACTGGTATAAAATATGTTTTTTTAAAAATTTTCTTTATTTCCTTGACAGAGATCACAGGAAGGCAGAGAGGCAGGCAGAGAGAGAGGAATGACGGCAGGCTCCCTGCTGAGAAGAGAGCCCACTGTGGGACTGAATCCCAGGAACCAGGAATCATTACCTGAGACGAAGGTAGAGATTTCAACCCACTGAGCCACCCAGGCGCTCTAAAATATGTTCTTTTTTTATATAGAATTATAGTTCTTGCCAAAATATGGAACTTGCTGCAACTGACAAAAAAAAAAAAAAATAAGACAAAAGCCTTAAAGAAACAATCATAGATGTCCATCAACAGATGAATGGATCAAGAAGATGTGGTATATATACACAATGGAATACTATGCAGCCATCAAAAGAAATGAAATCTTGCCATTTGCAACA
>NW_026756516.1:0-367 GCF_022355385.1 Mustela nigripes
CAAGCATGGGCGAGGCCTCATGGGCCACACTGGTTTCAAGTACATTGAACTTTGGACAACATACCAACCACAAGATTTCTTGCCATGGGGAAGGAGTTCTGATTTCTGCATCATTTTCAAACCCGGGCCGTTATTGGAGATAGGGTCTAGGTTCTGAAGCCTGAAAACCGTGGTTGAAAAGAGATGACGACCTAAGGCCATGGCGGGTCCGATGTGCTCGGTGTGCGGCCAGCTGTCTGGGTGGTGCCAGGAGGTCCAGGATCAGGCTGTGTCAGAAAGTGCATTAGTGCCCAGGTCAGCCTATATATTTGGGGTACAGTCGAATTGCGTGCCGCGTTGATCCTCATTTGGGGTTTCAGAGGGCAAT
>NW_026756516.1:467-1159 GCF_022355385.1 Mustela nigripes
CCCTAAGGCCATGGCGGGTCCGATGTGCTCGGTGTGCGGCCAGCTGTCTGGGTGGTGCCAGGAGGTCCAGGATCAGGCTGTGTCAGAAAGTGCATTAGTGCCCAGGTCAGCCTATATATTTGGGGTACAGCCGAATTGCGTGCCGCGTTGATCCTCATTTGGGGTTTCAGAGGGCAATGTTTTTCTTCTGGAGGGAAGGCAGAGTGCTGCAATGTAGTTCTGGATTGCCAAACTGGAGGGATTGTGGGCCAGTTTCTTAGGATGGAGGTCTGAGAACCCAAGCTAGGCCTAGGTTTCTGGTGAGGATATGGCAGGCACAATCTACAGGCATGAATTGAGTTCTTGTGCATCTGAAATCAGGGCGAGGATCAGACGATCGCTCAGGTTGGACAATCCGTCCCTGATGGCCCCTTCTTGAAGGGGGTTGGATCACGAGGCCATGGGTGTTTTCCCACGATGGGAGTTGTGAGAAGCTCCCAACTGCAAAGATTCATCTGCAGGACAATTGAGACCTGTTGGTTGGCTCTTGGACAACGATTCCGAGCAGGGTTCTAAGGATGGATGGCTGGGTAGCCCACCTCGCATTTCATTTTCTCTAAGTAACAAGACAGGTTAGATCTGCTGGATCAGCGGAGCCACCGAGGAGGCTGAGTTGAAATGGACTCTCCCGTGGATGTGTCCTAATATGCTAA
>NW_026756517.1:0-1159 GCF_022355385.1 Mustela nigripes
GGAAATTTTAAGACCATGAGTGACACGATATCCAGATACAAAAACTTGAGCAAGAGCCTCACACTCGCCCTTTTTTCATATCCCGAAGAGTTCTCCTCATGGACTGTAGATCAGTCCTGCCATACCTATTACCCGAAACATAAGCTGAGTAGTGTTTTCAGACAACTCTCCAAACAGCCCTGGCCTACACACCCTACAGGCTCAGGCCCCTGGAGCCAAACCTGAAGACTGTGCTTGCCCTCTCCAAGGGAATTGTATGTGCCCATTCTAATGGCCACAACCCTACTAATAGGATAAACCTCCAAAGTCCCTGAGGCCATCCCTATATTTGGGGCTTCCCAGGACAAACAGGGGCAATCTGTGCCCATCTGATCACCTACCAGCACTCAGACCCGTAGACTGATGTCCCCAGAGGTAAAAAGGAAGGAACAGGCACATAGGCACCTATCGGATCCATTGCTTTGGTTTCCAGGCATCTCTTCTTTGAGATCCTTAGAACCCTTAGAATCCTGCTCTTGCGTCGTTCCTTATGGGACATCCTTGAGCCATCCAACAGGTCTCGACTGTCCCACAGGAGTCCTTGTGCATGGACCACCTCACAACTCATATCATAGAAAGATTCCAAGGTCACATGATGCCCCCAATCTTCATGAAGTCGGATCACGGAAAGAAACTCCAACCTGAGCCAACGGCTGATCTTCGCCTTGACTTCAGATGCACGAGATCTTGATTAAGCCCTTCAGAGTGTACCTGCTGTGCCCTCACCCCAAAACCTAAGCATAGCTAGGGTTCTCAGACTTCCGTCCTCACTCTCCTGGACCACACGCCCTCCATTTTGGGATTTCCGATGACACAGTGATGCATCTGCCTGCCCTCTAGAAGAAAAACTTTGCCCTATGGGTCTACCCAGAAACCTCAAATGAGGATAAACCTGCATGCCCCTCAACTGTACACCAATTATATAGTCTAGCCTGTGCATTAATGCCCTGTAGGACACAACCTGAGGCCTGAACTCCCAACCGACACCCAGACAGCTTGCCGTACGCTGAGAACATCTGAACCGTCATGGCCTTAGGTTGCCATCTCTTTCCAACCTGGTTTTCAGGCTACAGATACCTAGACCTTATCTCTACTCATTTCCCATGGGTGAACGTGATGC
>NW_026756518.1:0-1159 GCF_022355385.1 Mustela nigripes
CCCCTCAGAGGGAACGAGTCACAAGACTGCTCAGAATGGGAAATGAAAAGGGCAGAAGCCCGGAAAGCAGCGGGTCCTGAATTTCATGCTGCTTCCAAGGAGTGAGCCCGCCTGCTTTGTCAGTTATTTACACAGTGGGCAGGTGAGGCTGACAGCTTGAGGGGGTTATTTTAGAGGGAGAGCTGTAAGTCTGATCAGGAGAAGTTTCTGGACCCTGGGGTCCCAGCACACACCTCCAGCTTCCAGGCTGACCCTCCCTTCAGACAGGGTTTAAGAGGCAGCCGGGCAAGCATGGTCTTTGTATTTAAATCACCTCAAGGGGGCCCATGTCTCCAGGCACAACCAGAACCCAGGGAGGAGAGGGAAGGGGAATAAGGAGAGGGTACCTCCACTCCTATCTGCTGGCTGCACTTCTGGAGCGCCTGATCCAGGAAGCTAAATGCGTGGACAGAACAGAAGGAAGAATCTGGGAAGACTGGAAGACTAGAAGAGCTGCTCGCAGACTAGTCTCAACCTGAACCACAGCAACACCTCTGCCTCCCTGCCCTCCTCCCCACGGCTGGGCACCAGGTGCCTCCCTACTGCACTCCAGATGCAGATCCAAGCTCAGGGGTGCCCAGTGCCGATGCCTCTCTCCAGTACAGGGACTCTAGGGCATCAGCAGGACTCCCAGACAGCACCTGTGATCTCTAATTTAAAACCAAAACCAAAATCCCCAACCAGCCCAAGCCAGCACAAGCAATACATATTTATGTGTAAGACACCTATGCACACATACACATTCACTTATCTACACACACACACACACACACACTTTTGCAGCAGAAGTCAGGCAGGAAACCTGTTCCCTAAGTCCTTTGCTTTCCTCATCTGCTTCTAGCAGCAACAGCCATTTCTGCTACGGATTTTCCTATTCGAGGGTTGATCTCAGATCCAAATGCCACCATCCTGTTTGCCACCCTTTCCTACCCCACCGGCCCGCTGACGTCTGTCAGTGAACCAGGGAACAAAGATGGAAGACAGGCCCAAGCTGCCTTCCTTGAAAGTGGGGTTATATTTGACACTTTAATAAACCTCAGAGCCTGAGCCTCTCTGCTCTCAGACTGGCCAGGGTGCAGCTCTCACTCTTAACAAACCCGTCCATCTCTCTCCCCCCACC
>NW_026756519.1:0-1159 GCF_022355385.1 Mustela nigripes
ACCCAAACATCCAGGTCGAAGTGCCATCCCTGCCTGGAGATGAGTAGACTGCTCAAACAGATCCTGGGCAGGCATCTCAGCCCAGGCCTGTGCTGTGGAAGCTGGTTCCTGGCTTTGGGCGCAATCAGGAAGCCAGCAAACTGACCGGAGAGTGCAGCCAGCATTAACAGGACTGAAGATCTTTTCACAGCCAGGCCGCGCAAGGACACCCGCTCAGGGAGCCAGGATAGGAGGCTGCCCAGCGCCAGCACTGGCAATGCTTGCAGCCCCTCGCCCCAGCACTGTCGGGGCCTCAGGAGGGAGGGGGGCGGGGGCGGCGCAGAGAAGGGGCTTTGCTAATTGCCAAAACGAAAAGTGAGCTCGGGGAGAACTCAGGAGGGAGGGGGGCGGGGGCGGGTCGATGGCGGCCAGGAAAAGGGGCTTTGCTAATTGCCTAAGCGGGAAGTGAGCTCACAGAGGATGCGGCTGAGAGTCTGGGAGGAGGTGGAGGGACTGGCGGAGGAGGGGCCCGCAGCGCCATGGTGCTGTGCTGCGGCCCAGTCGGGACTGCAGGACCCTACCGGACTCGCCGCCCCTGCGCTCCCGCGGGAGGCCGCGCTGTCCCGCTCCTGCTGCCTGCTGCCCCTCCCCGCCCCAAGGCTTCTCTGGACCACTTCTGCGCACAGGTAAAGTGACACCGCGCCGCGCCCTCCCCTGGAGCAGAAAGCATGGGACGCGACCTGGGGCGGGGAGGGGGGTTGTGGAGTCCCAGCCTCCCGCGAACCCCAGGGCACCGGGACCACCCCGGACGCTGCGCCAAACCCGGGTACGCATGGGGTCGGGCTGGGGACAGCGCCTTGCGAGGTGCCCCCCCCCCCCAGCGGGCACGCTAGCCCCCTTTGTTCGGCACCCCCACGCCCGTGCTGAGGACCCCCTTCCCTCCCCCGCCTTAGCCCCGCTGCTTTTGTTCTGGACTTGGGATCCCAGGTGGAAACTAGTCCCTCAGACCTCCCTGGCAGCAAGGAGGGCAGGGAGGGATTCTTCCTTTGCTGCCCTGGCTCCTCCTCTCTCCCCATTCACATGCCTTCTGGCTTCCCTTTCCTCTCCTCATTGTCAGTTTTCTTAAATGGTTCTCTTCTGCATGTTGACCTGAAGAGCTATTTCATGAATGAATATACAT
>NW_026756520.1:0-1159 GCF_022355385.1 Mustela nigripes
ACGTGTAAGTTGTATTTTTCCCTGCCATGACATCATACTTTATCTTCATCTCTGTCTACTAGTTTAAAACTAGTTAAACAAACTCAACAATTTTTTTAAAAAATATTTTATTTATTTATTTATGAGCAAAAGCCAGAGAGAGAGAGTGAGAGCATGAGCAATATGGGGCTCGATCCCAGGACTCTTGAGATCATGATCTGAGCCAAAGGCGTCTAGACACTTAACTGACTAAGCAAATGAGACTCCCACAAACTCAACAATTTTATAAAATTTTTATTTGTTGGGGTGCCTGGCTGGATCAGTCAGTAAAATATGTAACTCTTGATCTTGGGGTTGTACGTTTGAAATCCACCTTGGGTGTAGACGTTTTTAAAAATAAATTCTTTAAAAAAATTTTTTTTCATTTTATTATTTAAGCCATTGTATGGTAGTGTTGATCACTATATTGTACACCTGAAACTAATATTAACCTTATTTTAACTAAATGGAATTTAAATAAAAACTTTAAAAATAAAATAAAAATAATAATCATAAAAATAAAAAAGAGGAAAAATTATTTGGCAGGCAATTTTCTTAATTGCATTATTATTTATTATCATAGTCTGTGTGTGTCGTTGGGAAGTGGCTGGTATTACAGTGAGTTCCATATCTGTGTTACACTGAGGTCCATGTCTGTAGTCAGTCTTTTTTTTTTTCTTTTAATTTGTTTTCAGTGATCCAAAATTCATTGTTTATGCACCACACCCAGTGCTTCATGTAATAAATTCCCTCCTTAATAACCACCACTGGGCTCACCCAACCACCTGCCACCCTCCTCTTCAAAACCCTCAGTTTGTTTCTCATAGTCCACAGTCTCTCATGGTTTGTCTCTCCCTCTGATTTCCCCCAGCACACTTCTCTCCATCTCCCAGTGTCCTCCACGTTATTCCTTATGTATTGAGTCTTATAAAAACTTTTATTTCTTTTCCTATTCTGCTTTGCATATGCTTACCTTAGATGTTAAAATGTTACAAACCTCTCCTGCCTGGTCCATTTTCGCTCTCTTCTCTCATGATTTCTCATGCTCTCCCTGCCAACCCCACATGCCTTACAATATCTGGATATGACTAATTTCTTCCTGAGCTACTTTATTCTACTCTGCCATATGGTTGCCCTTCCC
>NW_026756521.1:0-1159 GCF_022355385.1 Mustela nigripes
GCCCCATACCAAGGTCTCAATGGACTCAAACCAACATTAAGACCATCCTCAGGAAAGTGCACTTCAACTCACTTAAGACCATCCTCAGGAAAGTCCATTTCAACTCAGCCCCCTAAGATGCTACCCCAAGCCAGCAGATCAAACGTTTCTTGTTACTAGGAGACAATTGGAATTGAGGCTGTCTGCCCAGGCATCCATACTTAGAACGCTGTTCTGGAAAAATACCTTATGAGATGTCCCGGAGCCATCCAACAATCTTAATTGTCCCACAGAAGGGACAATTCACGACCATGAGTGACACGATATCCAGAAACAAAAACTTGAGCAAGAGACTCACACTCGCCCTTTTTTCATATCCCGAAGAGTTCTCCTCATGATCCGTTCATCAGTCCTGCCATACCTATGAACCGAAACATAAGCCGAGTTTGTGTTTTCAGACAACTGTCTAAACAGCCCTGGCCTACACACCCTACAGGCTCAGGCCCATGGAGCTAAACCCGACAACTGTGCTTGCCCTCTCCAAGGGAATTGTATGTGCCCATTCCAATGGCCACAACCATACTAAGAGGATAAACCTCCAAAGTCCCTGAGGCCATCCCAATATTTGTGACCTCCCAGGACAAACAGGGGCAATCTGGGCCCATCTGAGCACCTACCGGAACTCAGACCCGTAGACTGATATCCCCAGAGGTTAAAAGAATGAACAGGCCCCTAGGCACCTATCGGATCTATTGCTTTGGTTTCCAGGCATCTCTCCTCAGAGGCCTGGAATTCAATAACAGCATATGGCTGTTTCTTGACTCACCCATCAGAAGAAATCTCATCTACACATGGGAAACTTGCACGATGGCTCTGTGTGAAAGCCTCTCTTTAGGAGAACCCTTCAGGGCCCCAGTGCAACTGCTTCATTCCAAGGTCTCCATAGATGCAAAATGATATTAGGACACATCCACGGGAGAGTCCATTTCAACTCAGCCTCCTCGGTTGTTCCCCAGATCCAGCAGATCTAACCTGTCTTGTTGCTTGGAGAAAATTGGAATGCGAGGTTGCCTACTTATGCATCCATCCTTAGAACCCCGCTCGGGATCGTTGTCCTGGAGTCAACCAACAGGTCTCAATTGTCCTGCAGAAGAATCTTTGCAGTTTGGAGCTTCTCACA
>NW_026756522.1:0-154 GCF_022355385.1 Mustela nigripes
GAGAGAGGAGGCGACAGGATCCCTACACAGGGCCCGTGCACTGCGATCGGGAAATGTGGGGGACTGTCTCCACTCCTTCCCTGGCACACCCCCTGCCACCCACATCGCTGCCACATCTTGGTGGAAGACGGCATCTGACTGCCCGTTTCTCCAA
>NW_026756522.1:254-1159 GCF_022355385.1 Mustela nigripes
CTGGCACACCCCCTGCCACCCACATCGCTGCCACATCTTGGTGGAAGACGGCATCTGACTGCCCGTTTCTCCATGGGGTTGTTTCTGCGAGTTCCGGGTATGGCACCTGGTGGCAAGCCTAAGTTTGCCCTTGGGACAGGTGGCCAAGGAGATGCTGTCCCCTTGAGAACAGAGGCACAGGACAGGCCTGCCTTCTGCCCAGACTCCTTCCTCAGAGTGGAGCACGCACCCCTGCCCTAGTCGTCCCCTCATGTCTCCTTGGCAGCCAGGGATCCATCTCTCCGCCCAGGGAGCGGGTGACACTTGTCTTGCCACCGGCCTGCTGTTCGTGCCACAGCAGGCTATCCTGCTTCCCGAGCGTTTCCCGACCCCAAGGCCAACGGCTTCTTCTCTTCTCCGGGGGTGGCGTGCTTCGCCTTCCCCACACTTGGCTTCTCTCTCAGGCAGAGGGGATGCTAGGGCAAAGAGTATTTCGCTCCATGCGGGTATCTTCCACCGAGCTGCGGAGACTAGCTCAGGCAAGCAGCAGCAGCATCCCCAAACCCAACTCTGATTTCCCAAGGAACGCTGTGCTTTCCCAGGGGAGAAGCCCAGGCAAAGTGGCTTTCGCTGTTTGTGGGTTTCTCCCACCGCGAGACTGGGCTCAGGCAAGCAGCAGCAGCCCGCAGAACTTTTCTCAGCGAATGCTGTGCTTTCGCAGAGGCTTTGGCTTGGAGCGAACAGCACTTCGCCGCTGCTGTCGCAGAGGCTTTGGCTTGGAGCGAACAGCACTTCGCCGCTGCTTCCTCAGCAAGGCTTCAGAAGAAAGCTGGGGTGGCAATCCTTATATCAGATCAATTATATTTTAAGTCAAAGACTATAATAAGAGATGAGGAAGGACACTATATCATATTCAAAGGGTCTGT
>NW_026756523.1:0-669 GCF_022355385.1 Mustela nigripes
GGCGCGTCCCGAGTACCCCGGCTGTGCGGCGTCGGGGACCGGCCACCAGGCCTGACCCCTGGTCGGGATTACAGGAGCCACCGCGGGGGAGAGGAGGCGGCGCGGCTGACGGCCACAGGAAGCGGAGCCCCGCACGCAGCGCCTCTTGTTTTGGAGGCTCGCGTGGTTCTGCCCCATTGGCCGCCGTGGGGGAGGTGGAGTTGCCGCCGCCGCCGCTGCTCCCGGGTTCCCTCCGCCGTCGGCCCCGCCCCCCAGCAGGAGGGGACCACAACTCCCACAAGGCCCTGCGCTCGGAGGGGGCGTGGCCGGGGCGAAGGGGAACCCGGGGGCGGGGCAGCCTGGGAGATGAAGTGGGGGCGCCCGGCTCTCCCGACTCACTCGCCGCTGCCGGGAGCCGGGGAGGGCGTCCCCCGCGTCCGCACGGCGCGGACCTCTGACCCTGGAGCCTCGCAGCCGCCGGGAGCCGTCCCCTTGGGTCGTCGCCCGGGCCGCCCGTCGTTCCTCGGCCCCGAGGGGCCCTGCCGGTCGCGCTGTGGGAAGAGGTCAGCATGAGCCAGGGGCCCCGGCGGGCCGGCGCCGGGCGGGGGGCGGCCGCAGTGCAGCTGCTGGTCACCCTGAGCTTCCTCCCTCGCGTCGTCGAGGCCCAGGTGAGCCGAGGGCCGGCGGGGG
>NW_026756523.1:769-1158 GCF_022355385.1 Mustela nigripes
AGGGCCAGGCCGGACCCGCAGGGGCTTTGGGGACCGCGCGGGCGGGGGGCCGTGACCCGAACCGTCGCGTCCCGGGGCGCCTGCGAGATGCGCGCGGTGAGTGCGGGGCGGCGACTCTCGTGGAGGCGGCGGCAGGATGAGGGCGGCGGTGACGGTTCCCGGAGGCGTTTCCGCTTTTCCTTCTGGTGTGTGGGGCGGCGGGGCGTGTGCTGGAGCCCGGGCGGGAGTGGGGACGCCGTCCGCAGTGTGGGGAGGGACGCGCGGACGGGGAAGCCCGCCCCTCACCGGGGGCTCCCCCGCGTCCCTCAGGAGTGCCGCGGGCAGGGAGGGACGCCAGACCCCGAGTCCTGGAGCTCTCGGGCTGGAGAGCCCCCTGCTGCGCCCCGGCT
>NW_026756524.1:0-855 GCF_022355385.1 Mustela nigripes
TGAAGATAGTGCGAGTCTGAGGCGCTTGCTCAGGCTTTTGTCTCTGGTGTTTGTTTCAGCAATGGCCGTGGAATGTCGAGGAGGCCTCATGGGCCATGGACGAATCTTGCTCTCTGTGGATTTGGCCCAATCCCAATTGTTTTTCCTTAATATGTTGGATGGAGTACTCCTTACAAGGTTGTTACCTCAGGTGTCCCACAAAAGAGGAGTTCCAAAGCAGAGCCCTGGGGAAGAGTGAAGGGACAACCCGAACTATAGTTAAAAATTGGGGCCTATGGGCATGGCAAGCCCAATATGCTGTCTCTTCATCCAGCCACTGAGAGGCCTTACCTGAGGACTGGGCTAAGGCTCTGGGTCACAATGTGTGTTTGCCACCTATGTGGCCCGTGAGCCATGGCGGGGCCTCATTGGACACACTGGTATCCACTACACTGAACATTATACAACAAGCCTACCACAAGGTTTCTTGCCATGGGGAAAGAGTTCTGATTTCTGCATCATTTTCAAACATGGGCAGTGATTGGAGATAAGGTCTAGGTTCTAAATCCTGAAAACCGAGGCTGGGAAGAGATAACGACCTAAGGCAATGGCTGGTCAGATGTGCTAAGTGAGCGGCCAGCTGTATGGGTGTGGCAAGGAGGTCCAGGCTCGGCCTCTGTCAGAAAGGGCATTATTGCCCAGGTCAGCCTATATATTTTGGGTACCGCCAAGTGGCGTGCAGGTTGATCTTCATTGGGGTTTCTGGGTAGCCCCAGAAGGCAATGTTTTTCTTTTGGAGGGCAGGCAGAGTGCTGTATTATAATTCTGAATTGCCAAACTGGAGGGCTTGTGGGCCATTAGTCTGCGAATGGAGTC
>NW_026756524.1:955-1158 GCF_022355385.1 Mustela nigripes
GAGTCTGAGGACACAAGCTAGGCTTAGGTTTCTGGGTGAGGACATGGCAGGCACAATCTACAGATCTGAACCGAGATCTCGTGCATCTGAAGTCATGGTCAGGATCAGATGATCGCTAAGGTTTGGACCTTATGTCCCTGAGGGCCACTTCATGAAGGGGGGGGGGATCACGAGGCCATGGGTGTTTTCTCACGATGGGAGTT
>NW_026756525.1:0-1158 GCF_022355385.1 Mustela nigripes
AAAGACAGCATGGGAGGTGAGGGGTGGAAGGAAAGAGATAAGAGAGAATCTTAAGCAACCTCCTTGCCCAGCACAGAGCCTATAGGGGCTTCATCTCATCGCCCTGAGATAACAACCTGAGCTGAAATCAAGAGTCAGATGCTTATCTAATTGAGTCACCCAAGTGCACCATTTCTTTTCCTGTATCTTTATTTTCATCTCTTTCTGTAACTGAGTTTCCCTTCAAAATCAGGACTTGCTTGCATACACAACCTAAATAATTATTTTGGGATTTGATCACGTGGAAGAGGAGAGAATGAGAAGAGCTAAGTGGTCCAGGAGAAACATATATGAGTTCAGACTGAGTGGATTATGATTGAGGACAACTGAGCATCAATCCTAATGCACAGAATACATCTCAGAATTATTTTCCTGAAACATGAAAAATCTGTTTAACCCACTGGCTTCTGCATCCTTTCCACAGTAGTTAAAATTCATCCCAGAAGTAATTAATGTCCCTGACTTTACTATTACTGGGCATGAGAGAGGAGCTGAGTGGGCTTGGTCAGTGTCCCACCTAATGAAAGGCAGAGCAGATTCAGCCAAAAAAAAAATTATTAGTTCTTTCCAAATTAGATTTAATGGGATTCTATTTTTCATTCATAAATTCATTTTACATTTTATATTTTATCAATTTTTCTAAGCTTTGGCCAATATTCACTGCATTTTTGAATAGCTTTTATCTATTATTGTAAATCATTTTTCTGCTACATGTGTTTAGTCATGGTTATCCATTTCTTTTTCCAAGTTTTTCAGATATGTGATATCAATTTCCAAATAAATTATTTAAAATGTTTATTTTTTATACTAAACTTCTATGAAAAACATTGATATATGTATTATGGCATATTGTTCCCCTTTCAACTTACTTTTTAAAATGTGAATGTGCCTTGGCAAATATATATTCTTTTTATGTTTATGTAGATTCTTCATAATTTTCCCAAGTTCATTGGCTTATGGTTTCTATTTTTTTAATAATTTTTGAACTTCCAATTAATAGATTTGTTTCATTACATTGTCTAAGTTGCTATTGCCATTATAAGTAAAAAGCATCTGGAAATCTATATCCCTGTCCAGTTTCCTCGAATCACTCATTATTTTCAGGATCAAGTTGGATTT
>NW_026756526.1:0-1158 GCF_022355385.1 Mustela nigripes
GTCTTGATTTGTAACCTTTCAAATTCTGGGAAAGCATTTTTAACAGTTACATTGTTAGGTCATTTGTAATATTACCACGCCTACCCCACCCCAAATTTTTATGCAGTGAAAACCAGACCTAGTATTTGGTAATGTCCCCAGGGAAGGAAATGAGGTGGCCAGGAAACCAGATTGAGACTAAGCACTATAAAATAAGAGTAGAGAACAATCCGGTTGACCTTTTCTCAGATCCTTGAAGCAGGAGTGAATAGCTGAAGTTATGGACAAAACCACTTCTGTGGTCAAAACTGCTGTAGTTCTTGGGGAATCTCAAAAGGCAAGAATGAAGGTTTTATTCTGTTAGTAGAGAGTCTGAGCTCTTTGAATCAAGGGGCAAGTGGGGAGTTGACACAAACAGAAGAGCATATTCTTGATGGTTAGAAGAGGAGGGAGGGTGCTGAAAAGATCATTACAAGCAGTTATTTCCAGGATGGCAAGATGGGTCTCTTGATGGAAACAAAAATTTGGGAGTAATCTTCAAGTTTAGTTCATTGGTCTTTGAATTCTTCACAGTGCAGCAGGAGCTAGACTTCCAGATGCTATCTGGGTCTGGAGCTCAAGTCTGGATCACCATAAAGAGTGTTGTGAGTCCTTGGGGGCCTTTGGACCCTCTCCCTTTCAAGGAGGAGGATACAAAAAGGATACAACAATACTAATCTAGATCTTCACAACCATTTGGACAATGGAGCACAGAAAGAAGGGAAAAAAGGTCAGCAAGAATTACACATTTATGTACTTAAAAGAAAACTCAAGAGAGGGAGCCTATGTTGGCAAGGAGATACTATGTTCTGATTTGTATATGGTAAATTTAACGGGTCTCAAATTGTGTGGTTTCTTTCCCCAAACTATGTATGTGTACTTTCCCAGTCAGTCTTACATCATCATGCTGATGTTCTGGCTGTAAACATCAGGGAACAAGATTGCTGTCACCTGGACCAACCCAAGGCTTCTTACCAGGAAGAAGGAAGCATTGTTCAGTTTGATGCCTGACTTCACACAATAGCCTCTTAGCTGCAGTGTCTTTAACAGTTTCTTTTGCAAATTGTTAAAAGTAAAGGCCAATCTATAAAATTAGCTTCTATTATCACATCAAAGTTGTAGTTTCATTAAATTGGAAGG
>NW_026756527.1:0-1158 GCF_022355385.1 Mustela nigripes
TCTTCTTCTGGAATCCCAATTATTCTAATGTTGTTTCGTCTTATGTGTCACTTATCTCTCAGATTCTCCCCTCGTGGTCCAGTAGCTGTTTGTCCCTCTTTTGCTCAGCTTCTTTATTCTCTGTCATTTGGTCTTCTATATCACTAATTCTTTCTTCTGCCTCATATCCTAGCAGTGAGAGCCTCCATTTTTTATTGCACTTCATTAATAGCTTTTTTAATTTCAACTTGGTTAGATTTTAGTTCTTTTTTTCTCCAGAAAGGGCTTTTATATCTCCCGAGAGGGTTTCTCTAATATCTTCCATGCCTTTTTCGAGTCCGACTAGAACCTTGAGAATTGTCATTCTGAACTCTAGATCTTACATATTACCAATGTCTGTATTGATTAGGTCCCTAGCCTTGGTACTGCCTCTTGTTCTTTTTTTTGTGGTGAATTTTTCCGTCTTGTCATTTTGTCCAGATAAGAGTATATGAAGGAGCAAGTAAAATACTAAAAGGGTGGCAACCCCAGGAAAATATGCTTTAACCAAATCAGAAGAGATCCCAAATCGTGAGGGGGGTGAAAGGGGATAAAAAGAGGTTCAAAAAGGAAGAAAGAAAAAAAAAGAAAGAAAAATATAAAAAAGAAAAATATATATATTAGATAAACTAGTTAAAAAACGTTAAAAAAGAAAAGGGTACGGGCGCCTGAGTGCCTCAGTGGTTTAAACCGCTGCCTTCGGTTCAGGTCATGATCTCAGGGTCCTGGGATCGAGTCCCACATCGGGCTCTCTGCTCGGCAGGGAGCCTGCTTCCCTCTCACCCTCTTTGCCTGCCTCTCTGCCTACCTGTGATCTCTGTCAAATAAATAAATAAAATCTTTTTTAAAAAAAAGGGTAAAAGTTAAAAAAAAATTTTACCAGAAGGCAAGAGAAAAAAACAAATGAAAAAGAAAAAAATTAAATTAACTGCAAGACTAAAAAAAATCACAGGGAGAAAGCCTTGAGTTCCGTGCTTTGCTTTCTCCTCCTCTGGAATTCTGCTGCTCTCCTTGGTATTGAAACCGCACTCTTTGGTAGGTGATCTTGGTCTTGGCTGGATTTCTTGTTGCTTTTCTGGACGAGGGGCCTGGTGTAGTGATTCTCAAGTGTCTTTGCCCCAGGCAGAATTGCACCGCCCT
>NW_026756528.1:0-1158 GCF_022355385.1 Mustela nigripes
GGGGGTCCTGGGGGACTGGGAGAGCCTTAGGGGACTCTGGGGATCTGGGGTGCTGGGAGGGCCTTGGAAGCGCTGTGGGGGTGTTGAGGTGCTGGGAGGGCCTTAAGGGGATACTTTGGGGGTGCTGGGAAGGCCTTGGGGGATACTTTGGGGGTGCTGGGTGCTGGGAGAGCCTTGGGGGTACTGTGGGGTTCTGGGGTACTGGGAGGGCCTTGGGAGCACTCTGTGGGGACCGCAGGTCCCTGGGGAGGATTTGTAGTCATAGAGAGGTATGATTCCTGATGGTGTTAATGACTGGCTTCTGTGTTGACCATTTCCTGGAAGTTAAGAGAGCTGCTTCCTCCTTGTGTTGCCTGACCTGGGTCTCAGGTCTGTAGAACTGCTGGTCCCCTGGTCCTCCTCTGGTTGGCCAAGTCTCTCCAGGTCTTTAGCCCTGCCGGGTGATGGAGGCCTGGCTCCAGAACAGCCATGTGTCTTTGCCATGGCTGGCTGTTGATGAGCACTTTTTCTGGGTTCTGAATGACCTCTATCCCTTTATGAGAATCAGCAAGGATCTCCTTCTAATTTAGCACCAGTAAAAAGGTCGCAGGGCCTGACCCCTTAGGAAGCTGGCCTCAGGAGAGGTTTCCTGCTCGTGGAGGTGGAAAGGCAGAAACCGTTGAGCAGCTCTGGGACCCCACAGGATGGTTCTGTGTCCCCACAGCACCGGGGGCTTGCCCTGGGGACCCAGCCGGACGATGATGATGCCTCTGGGCCAGGTGGGGAGAGCCCAGAAGAGCAGACAGACCCAGGCGAGCATTACTGACCTGCCAGGCAGCCCCTCGGGTGCCACAGGGAAGATTGCAGCCGAGACACAGAACTTTGCGGGTTCTAGGGTGACCCCACTGCCTTTAGGGCCTGCCCTGTGGGCTGGTATGCGTGGGAGAGGGCCTGCATGGGGAGGCCTTGAGGATGGCCCTGGCTGTGGGAGGTTGCACTATCTGCTAGAGCACATGGGGGCATGCATGTAGCTTTTGATCTTCCTCCCTCAGCTGAGTGTTGTTCGGCTTTTAAGAATCTTGATTAAGAGGGGCGCCTGGGTGGCTCAGTGGGTTAAGCCGCTGCCTTCGGCTCAGGTCATGATCTCAGGGTCCTGGGATCGAGTCCCACATCGGGCTC
>NW_026756529.1:0-1158 GCF_022355385.1 Mustela nigripes
CCCATTAGCTGATATTTTTATTATTCCTACATCCTAAACTATGAAAAACAGGGTCAGAGAATAAGAAGTGGCAAAAAGAATCAAGATTTGAGGCAGTTCGATTTCACAGCCAGCCTTGATCAATAGGCATGTACACCTGTGTCTAGTTTCAGCTCTGTGTAACCTTGCCATAACCTTGGATAAGCCATTCATCTCTCAAGTTCAGGTTCTTGGTACAAAGAGGGAAGTGGCACAGGTTGAGTACCTCCAGTGGGATTTCCTGGCAGGCTTCTTCATCCAAGCATTCTTGTTTCAGTTTGAGTAATTGAATCCAGTCTTTGTTTTACCAAAGGCCAAGCTTGTCCAGTGTGTCCATGTCACCAGCCAACAGCATTTGTCCATGCCATGTAACAACTGAGCAACATTCATAGGAATGGGGGGAGGAAAAGATGTCCACAGGTGTTGACAGATGTTCTGCATGGAGGAACAGGAGCTGGGGCCATCACCTGCTGTTTCTAGTGGCCTTCTCTGTCGAGTTAAAATAAATGGCAATTATTTGCAATGACAGGGATGAAAGTAGAAGGTATTATGCCAAGAGAAATAAGTCAGTCAGAGAAAGACAATTATCATATGATCTCACTCATATGTGGAGTTTAAGAAACAAACCAGAATCATAGGGGAGTAAAGGAAAAAATTAAACAAGATGAAGTCAAAGAGGGAGACAAACCAGAAGAGACTTAAAAAAAAAGATTTTTATTTACTTATTTGACAAACAGAGATCACAAGTAGGCAGAGAGGCAGGAAGAGAGAGAGAGGAGGATGCAGACTCCCCAGGGAGAAGAGAGCCTGATGTGGGGCTCAATCCCAGGACCCTGAGATCATAACCTGAGTTGAAGGCAGAGGCTATAACCCACTGAGCCAGCCAGGTACCCCTCAGAGGAGACTCTTAATCACAGTAAACAAACTGAGGGATCTTGGAGGGGAGGGGGATGGGTGGATGGGGTAACTGGGTGATGGACATTAAGGAAGGCATGTGATACAGTGAGCACTGGGTGTTATAAAAGACTGATGAATCACTAACCTGTATGTCCGAAACTAGAATTATATGTTAATTAATTATATTTAGATTAAAATTTTCTTTAAAAATAATTTTAAAATAAAATAAGTAACAATCAAATA
>NW_026756530.1:0-1158 GCF_022355385.1 Mustela nigripes
CACACTCCTGGCCCCGAAGCCCACAAGTTTGGCAATTCCGGACCATCATTGCAACATTCTGCCTGCCCTCTAGAAACAAAATATTGCCCAATGAGCTGCCCGGGCACATTAAATGAGAATAAAACTACATGGCACTCGAATGTACCCAAATTATATAGTCTAACCTGGACAGTAATGCACTGTCTGACACACCCTGAGCCGGGACCTCCTGAGCAACACACAGACAGCTGACCGCACACTGAGCACATCAGACACGCCATGGCCTTAGGTCATCATCTCTTCCCTACCTCAGTTTTCAGGCTTCAGAACCTAGACCTTATCTCCAATCACTTCCCACGGGTAACTGTGATGCAGAAATCAGAACACTTCCTTACCCATGGCAAGAAACCTTGTGGTTGGCATGTTGTCCAACATTCAGTGTAGGAGAAACCAGCATTCACCCTGAGGCCCCGCCCATTCTTGGGTGCGGCGAGGGCATAAACCCTCATTGTGACCCTCAGCGTGAGTCCTGTCCTCTAGTACGTCCTCTCAGTTGCCTGAACATTAGATGTCATAATGGGCTTGACATGTCCCTAGGCCCCAATTTTTAACCAGATTTCTGGTTGTCCAGTCGCCCCTCCCCAGTGATCTACTCTGGAATCCCTCATTTGGTGGGACACCTGATTGAAAAACAAAACAAAACAAATCAAAAACACCAGAACAACGGACTTCTTCCATCGGAATTCTTCCAACCCACAGAATGACCCCAAACTCTTTGGAAGGGGCCAAACCCCCAGAGAGTAGACTCATCCATTTCCCATGAAGTCACCCGGAAATTTCACGACCATGAGTGACACAATATCCAGCGTCAAAAACTTGAGCAAGAGCCTCACACTCGCCCTTTTTTCATATCCCGAAGAGTTCTCCTCATGGTCTGTCCATCAGTCCTGCCATACCTGTGACCCGAAACATAAGCAGAGTTTGTGTTTTCAGACAACTGTCCAAAGCCCTGGCCTACAAACCCTACAGGCTCAGGCCCCTGGATCCAAACCTGATGACTGTGCTTGCCCTCCCCAAGGGAATTCTATGTGTCCATTCCAATGGCCACAACCCTACTAAGAGGATAAACCTCCAAAGTTGCTGAGGCCATCCCAATATTTGTGGCTTCCCAGGACAAAC
>NW_026756531.1:0-1158 GCF_022355385.1 Mustela nigripes
GTCGAGACCTGTTGGATGGCTCAAGGATGTCCCATAAGGAACGACGCAAGAGCAGGATTCTAAGGGTTCTAAAGATCTCTAAGGAGAGATGCCTGGAAATCAAAGCAATGGATCCGATAGGTGCCTATGTGCCTGTTCCTTCCTTTTTACCTCTGGGGACATCAGTCTACGGGTCTGAGTGCCGGTAGGTGCTCAGATGGGCACAGATTGCCCCTGTTTGTCCTGGGAAGCCCCAAATATAGGGATGGCCTCAGGGACTTTGGAGGTTTATCCTATTAGTAGGGTTGTGGCCATTGGAATGGGCACATACAATTCCCGAACTACGGTTGAAACTACGGTTGAAAATTGGGGCCTAGGGGCATCCAAGCACAATATGCTGTCTCTCCATCCAGCCACTGAGAGGCCTTACCTGAGGACTGGGCTCAGGCTGAGGGTCACAATGTGTGTTTGTGACAAATGTGGCCCGCAAGCATGGGCGGGGCCTCATGGGCCACATGGTTTTCAACTACACTGAACATTGGAAAACATGCCAACCACAAGGTTTCCTTCCATGGGGAAAGAGGTCTGATTCCTGCATCATTTTCAAACCCGGGCGGTGATTGGAGATAAGGTCTAGGTTCTGAAGCCTGAAACCGAGGTTGAGAAGAGATGACGACCTAAGGCCATGACGGGTCCGATGTGCTCAGTTTGCGGCCAGCTGTCTGGTTGGGGCCTGGAGTTCCCCGCTCAGGCTGTGTCAGAAAGGGCAGTAGTGCCCAGGTCAGCCCATATATTTGGGGTACAGCCAAATGGCATGCAGGTTGATCCTCCTTTGAGGTTTCTGGATAGCCCAAGAGGGCAATGTTTTTTTTTCTGGAGGGCAGGGAGAATGCTGCATTGTAGTTCTGGATTGCCAAACTGGAGTGCTTGTGGGCCAGTAGTCTGAGGACGGAAGTCTGAGAAACCAAACTATGCCTAGGTTTCTGGGTGAGGATATGGCAGGCCCAAACTACAGACCTGAATCGAGATCTCGTGCATCTGAAGTTATGGCGAGGATCAGACTATCGCTCAGGTTGGACATTCTGTCCCCGATGGCCCCTTCTTGAAGGGGGGGTGGATCACGAGGCCATATGGGTTTTCCCACAATGGGAGTTGTGAGAAGCTCCAAACTGCAAAGAT
>NW_026756532.1:0-1158 GCF_022355385.1 Mustela nigripes
ACTGACTTCAAATGCACGAGATCTCGATTCAGGTCTGTAGATTGTGCGTGCCATAACCTCACCCAGAAACCTAGGCCTAGCTTGGATTCTCAGACTTCCGTCCTCAGACTACTGGCCCACAGCCCTCCAGTTTGGCGCTCCAGAACTACAATGCAGCTCTCTGCCTGCCCACCAGAAGAAAAAGATTGCCCTCTGCGGCTACCCAGGAACCCCAAATGATGATCAACGGGTCACGCAATTCGGCTGTACCCTAAATATATAGGCTGACCTAGGCACTAATGCCCTTTCTGACACGGCTTGATCCTGGACCTCCTGGCCCCACCCAGACAGCTGGCCGCACACTGAGCACATCGGACCCACCATGGCCTTAGGTCGTCATCTATTCTCAACCTCGGTTTTCAGGCTTCAGAACCTAGACCTTATCTCCAATCATGGCTCGGGAGTGAAAATGATGCAGAAATCAGAATTATTTCCCCATGGCAAGAAACCTTGTGGTTGGCATGTTGTCCAAGGTACAGTGTAGTTGAAACCAGTGTGGCCCATGAGGCTCCGCCCATGCTTGAGGGCCACATTGGTCACAAACACAAATTGTGACCCTCAGCCTGAACCCAGTACTCAGGTAAGGCCTCTCAGTGGCTGGATGGAGAGACAGCATATTGGGCTTGCCATGACCCTAGGCCCCGCTTTTTAACCATAGTTCGGGTTGTCCCTTCACTCTTCCCCAGGGCTCTGCTTTGGAATTCCTCTTTTGGTGGGACATCTGAGGTAACAAACCTGAAAGGAGTCCTCCCATCCCACAGATTGATGGAAAACAATTGGGATCGGGCCAAGTCCACAGACAGCAAGATTCGTCCATGGCCCATGAGGCTTCCCCAACAGTCCAAGCCATCGCTGATACAAAATCCAGAGACAAAAGCCTGAGCATGCGCCTCAGACTCGCTCACTCCTCATATTTTGAAGAGTTCTTCAGATAAGAACATACACGGCACTCGAATGCACCCAAAATATATAGTCTAACCTGGGCACTAATGCACTGTCTGTCAACCTGAGCCCGGACCTCGTGACCAACACCCAGACAGCTGACCTCACACTGGGCACAACAGACCCGCCATGGCCTTATGTCATCATCTCTTCTCTACCTCAGTTTTCAGGCTTCAG
>NW_026756533.1:0-1158 GCF_022355385.1 Mustela nigripes
TTTAGAAGCAGCTTGCCACTGTAATATTTTTACTTTTTTGGGTGGGGTGTAGCCCCAAATCAGATTTATTTTATTTATTTATTTTAAAAGATTTATTTATTTATTTATTTGACAGAGAAAAAGCGATCACAAGTAGGCAGTGAGGCAGGCAGAGAGAGAGAGGGGGAAGCAGGCTCCTACCATGCAGAGAGCCCAATGCGGGGCTCAATCCCAGGACTTTGTGATCATGACCTGAGCCAAAGGCAGAGGCTTTAACCCACTGAGCCACCCAGGCACTCCCCAAATCAGATTTTAAAAATAACTTTTTGAACATAGCAAAAGCAGATATATCCCTTCTATGTCAGGAGGAAAAAAAGAAAAAAGTCTACTGTTCATGTCCAGAGTTGGAAAACACCATACTACAAATGCTCCTGAATTTAGTTTTACTAGCCAAATTTTTAAAAATATGAATGTGTGGTTTTTTTTGTTGGGCTGGATGAAGAATACTGTTTGGGAAATGTGGGCTTTTATAAAATGTGATTTTATATTAATTCCCAAACAAAACTTTAAAAGTGTATGTTAAAAGATTATAAGGTATCATCTGCCAGCATAAGAAGCCAAGTTGTTTGATTGTAACTTTCAAAATTTGATTGAAAACACTTTTTCCTCTTCCTGGGATATTTACAGTTTAACTCTTCCAGGATTTTCTAAAATTTCATTCTACTAATCTTTAAAAACTGACCTTTGCCCCAACCTGGGAAGTTTTCATTTAAAACCATGGTTCAAATGGACCTTTTATTACATCTTCAGGAAGAGAAAGAGATTTAATCACTATGTTGATTCTCAGCCTTGCTGATAAAGCAATCAGATGGCCTTACTTACTCTAAATTATGAAAAACAGTAGACCACCCTTCTTGCAGGTACAAATTGGAACTAAAGCAAGCTCTAATGTCCTGGGTTGTTAAAGTGAGTTGCTCTGCATTGCTACCCTGCTAGGTTTTCCTCCAGAAGCCTAGCTCGGGATTCTTCGGAAAGAGCTGTTCCAGTATTTCACTAGAATTTACCTAGTTATTAGCCACAGTATAGAATTAATAATTCCACCTTCTAAACAAAATATGCTGTTGAACCAGCATCATGGGCAGTGTGAAGGTGATAAAGAAGTTAGCTATATGTGACTCT
>NW_026756534.1:0-1158 GCF_022355385.1 Mustela nigripes
TTTTTAAATTTTAGTTTAGTTTAGTCTAGTTTATTCCTTTTTTAATTTTTATTTTCTAATATTCATATAGAGTTAAACTTCAAGGTAATCCCCTTTCCCCAATCAATGCCACCACTATAGGTAAACCAATTCCTAATCCCGCCTTATCTTAAGAAAGTTGAGTCCTTTAACAAAGATATCAAAATACATCCAGAAAGAATCAAAACAAACTTCCTCACCCACACTGAGAATTTACAACCACTCTCCCATCTTTTTCTTCCACCAGTATTTCTGTGTTTTTGTGTTTGTCCTGATAGTATATAAATCTTGTGCTCAGGGTTCTTTTTGACAAGGTTTTTCCTTTATTTGCGTATATGCAAATATATATATATATATTTTTTTTTTCTCTTGTCATATACTTTTATCAGTCTTTTTGTTTGTCTGTGTCTGTTTGTATACTTCATAAATCTTACCTTGGGGCCCATTTGGGCTAAACCTTCTCTTTTATCTCACCTTTCTTTCCTGTCTCTCTCCCTCTCTCTTTTTTTCTTTTCCTTTTCTTTTTCCTCTCATTGGGGTGGGGAACCCTGATTGCTCAGAAGCATTCCAGGGTGCACCTTGATTGCACCACTGTCGATAAACCCAGCTACACCCATTCAGCCATCTCTCACCAAAATGACTAGGAGGAGGAATGCCCAACAGAAGAAAAATACAGAGGATGGACCTTCTGCAACAGAGCTAACAACTATCAACATAGACAGTATGTCGGAAAGACAATTCAGGCTAAGAATTTTCCAAGCAATAGCTAGGTTGGAGAAAGCCATGGGTGACCAAATGGAATTGATTAGGGCCAAACTGAAAACAACCAGAGATCATGTTTTCAGTATTAGGGAAGAGCTGAAAGCTACTAGTGATGAGCTTCACAATGCTCTCAATGAGTTCCTATCTAATCTAAATTCTCTCAACGCTAGAGTAATTGAGACAGAAGATAGAATTAGTGATCTGGAGGACAAACAGAGAGAGAAAGGATCATGAGGAAGCCTGGAACAAACAGCTTAGAAGTCACAAAAACAGAATCAGGGAAATAAATGATGCCATGAAGCATTCCAACGTCAGAATTATTGGAATCCCTGAAGGGGAGGAGAAAGAAAGAAGTCTAGAAGATATAGTGGAACATGT
>NW_026756535.1:0-1158 GCF_022355385.1 Mustela nigripes
AGAAACAAAAGCAATGGAACCAATTACGTTCTAGGGGCCTGTCCAGTTTAACACCTTTCTCTTGGGATATCTGTCTACGGGTGAGTTGAGGTTGTTGCTCAGCTTGTGACAGATCACCCCTCTTTGTACTGGGCGGCCTACACTATTGGAATGGCCTCTGGGACTTTGAATGTTTCTCCCAATCTGTAGGGTTGTGGCCAATGGAATGGGAAGAATTTCCTTGGAGAGGGCAGGCAGTCCTGAGGTGTGGCTCCAGGGGCCTCAGCCTGGAGGTTGTGTCGGACAGGGATGTCAGGATAGAAGTCTGGAAACACGGTTTGGGGACGTAGGTATGGCAGGCCCAATCTACAGACTATGAGGAGAATTTTTTGGGCTATGACCTAAGGGAGAGGCTTATGTCTCTGGATTTTGTGTCAATAGTGGCCCTGAATTTCGGGCTGGCCTCATGGGCCATGGAGGATTCTTTCTCTCTGGGGATGGCCTGATCACAAGTGATTGGGTTCATTCTGTGGGTGGGAGGAATCCTTTCTGTGTTTACTTAGCTCAAATGTCCCACCAAAGAGGGATTCCAGAGCAGAGCCCTGAGTAGGGGTGACTAGATGTCTCTACCTCTAGTTAAGATAGGGTGACTTGGGGCATGGCAGGCCCCATATGTGGACTCATGGTCCAGCCACTGAGAGGCTTTACTTGAGGACAGGGTTCAAACTGAGGGTCCCAATGTGTGTTTGTGCCCACCGCAGCTCTTAAGTATGGGCAGGGCCTCAGGGACCCTACACTACCCTCAGGGGCCCTACTACTACTCCTGTAGGCCCAACAGGGGTCCTACACTGAACTTTGGATAAGATGCCAAACACAAGATTCTGGCAATAGGGAAGGAGGTGTTATGATTTCTGCAACACGTTCACCCATGGAAAATGAGTAGAGATAAAGTCTAGGTTTCTGTAGCCTGAAAACCAGGTTGGAAAGAGATGGCAACCTAAGGCCATGGCGGTTCAGATGTTCTCAGTGTACGGCAAGCTGTCTGGGTGTCGGTTGGGAATTCAGGCCTCAGGTTGTGTCAGACAGGGCATTAGTGCACAGGCTAGACTATATAATTGGTGTACAGTTGAGCGGCATGCAGGTTTATCCTCATATGAGGTTTCTGGGTAGACCCATAGG
>NW_026756536.1:0-1158 GCF_022355385.1 Mustela nigripes
TGACAGATCACAAGTATGTAGAGAGGCAGGCCGAGAAAGAGGGGAAGTTGGCTCCCCGCTGAGCAGATAGCCTGATGTGGGGCTCCATCCCAGGACACTGAAATCATGACCTGAGCCGAAGGCAGAGGCCTAAAACACTGAGCCACCCAGGAGACCCCATATCTGGTCATTTTTAACCAACGTGGATTTGCTGCATCAAATAGTTCCTTCTTCTTCAAATATAAATATATAAATATATTGATAAAGTCACGCGCATGTCTTAGGAGATGTCATAACTTTAGTAGCAAACATGAAATCTTGGCCATTGGTTTTTTTTTTAAAGATTTTATTTATTTATTTGACAGAGAGAAATCACAAGTAGATGGAGAGGCAGGCAGAGAGAGAGAGAGAGGGAAGCAGGCTCCCTGCTGAGCGGAGAGCCCGATGCGGGACTCGATCACAGTACCCTGAGATCATGACCTGAGCTGAAGGCAGCGACTTAACCCACTGAGCCACCCAGGCGCCCTTGGCCATTGTTTTTGATATTTGTTTTGGTTTGATTTGGTTTGGTTTTTGTAATTTTAAAAATCCCTCCACCCCTTGGCTCTGTCTGACCTGATTGCTTTCAGCTCTTTCTGCAACAAGTTGTCCCAGCAGCGAAAACTCCCATTGTTTACAGTGGCGCCCCCTTCTGAACACTTTGTTAATAAAAAGCTTTTTCTTTTTTTCTTTTTTTTTTTTTTTTGGCTATGGTAACTGTGGAACAAGAGTGAGGTATTTCAAAGAGGTGAACCACAGATAAATTTCTCTAAGGGTGGGGTGAGGGTTACTCAAAAAGGAACTTGACGAGGCTTTTAAAGATATCGACAATCATTATAACATAACGTGACTGATTTTTACCGTGCTCTTAACTGGGAAAACACTTGTTTGCTTCCAAGATAGACTAACATAGTTGAGATGGTTCTAGCGGCCTTTTAGCACAGGGTCTCATGAGGCAGGGATTCTAGCCACTGGCTGCGCAAGGCATGAGGCCTGTTTTTGATTCTATTTTTTCCTCTGCTGAATGGGTCTTTCTACATTCCAGGTCCTTTCTACCCCAATAAATAATGCAGCGATTCTCTCAGTGAGTTGTACTTTTGGTTTAAACAGCCAACTGTCTCTTAAAAAGGACTTTTGTTT
>NW_026756537.1:0-1158 GCF_022355385.1 Mustela nigripes
AGCCTGAGAGTCAGGTCCCTCAGGTTCTATTTCTGGTTCTGCTACTGAATTGCTGTGGGACCTTGCACACCACAGGGAAGGTGGGTGCACTTCCTACAAAGCAAGAGACAAGAGCCTGAGGAGCCCTCTAGGCAAGACTACCTCATACCCCAGTGAAGCTGGATCCTAGGAGCCAAGTGTACCGGCTGGACTCCTCACGAACAGTCTAGGGATGCTCTTCCTGCTGCCAAAGCCACTGATGTTCGTGTGAAGCTGGAGCTCTGATTTTAGTTTGGTCAAAGGGACTCAGACTCCCTCCTTTGTGTGAATCCTAGAAGTCAAAAGGAAAAATAGTTTGCATTTTAAAGATTTTATTTATTTATTTGACAGAGAGAAATCACAAGTAGATGGAGAGGCAGGCAGAGAGAGAGAGGGAAGCGGGCTCCCTGCTGAGCAGAGAGCCCAATGCGGGACTCGATCCCAGGACCCTGAGATCATGACCTGAGCAGCGGCTTAACCCACTGAGCCACCCAGGCGCCCCAATAGTTTGCATTTTAAAGCCTTGACTTTTTCTTACTGAGATGTTCTTGTGGTTCACATTGCACTAGAGGAAAATGGGCTGGTGGCCCAGAGCAAGGAGTGAAGGGTTGGGAACTCTGGGCCTCTTCCTGGAGGGGTCAGGCGGGTGCTGTCCAGCAACTTGGGGACTCTGGAAAGGTAAGTTCCCTGCACCTCGTCCCCTAAAGAATTACATTTCCCGAGAGGCCTTGCCACCCACAGCCAGGGGAGGAGGAAGAAGGAGCTCTGAGCCCGCCCTCCGTTGGCAGGTCCAAGTGGGCTGTGCTCGCGCTGCATCCGAAAGGCTGACTCGCATCTCCCGCAGTGCAGCGGGGATTCCGCGTGGACACCGCCTTTTTGCCCCTGGATTTCACAATACCCGCCCCGCCCCTCCTCCCTAGAGCCTTCGCTTCGGCGGCTGCGGCGGCTGCGGCGGCTGCGGCGGCTGCGGCGGCTGCGGCGGCTGCGGCGGCTGCGGCGGCTGCGGCGGCTGCGGCGGCTGCGGCGGCTGCGGCGGCTGCGGCGGCTGCGGCGGCTGCGGCGGCTGCGGCGGCTGCGGCGGCTGCGGCGGCTGCGGCGGCTGCGGCGGCTGCGGCGGCTGCGGCGGCTGCGGCGGCTGCG
>NW_026756538.1:0-1158 GCF_022355385.1 Mustela nigripes
AACCTAGACCTTATCTCCAATTACTGCCCAGGGGTGACTGTGATGCATAATCAGAACTCTTCCTTACCCATGGCAAGAAACCTTGTGGTTGGCATGTTGTCCAACGTTCAGTGTAGGAGAAAACAGCTTTCACACTGAGGCCCCGCCCAACCTTGAGTGCGACGAGGGCATACACACGCATTGTGACCCTCAGCGTGAGTCCTGTCCTCTAGTACGTCCTCTCAGTGGCTGGACTATTAGATGTCATAATGGCCTTGACATGTCCCTAGGCCCCAACTTTTAACCAGATTTCTGGTTGTCCAGTCGCCCCTCCCCAGGGCTCTACTCTGGAATCCCTCATTTGGTGGGACACCTGAGTTTAAAAAACAAAACAAAACAAATCAACAACAACAGAACAACGGACTTCGTCCATCCCACAGAATGACCCCAAACTCTTTGGACGGGGCCAAACCCCCAGAGAGTAAGACTCGTCCATTTCCAATGAAGTCACCCGGAAATTTCACGACCATGAGTGACACGATATTCAGAGACAAAAACTTGAGCAAGAGCCTCACACTCGCCCTTTTTTCATATCCCGAAGAGTTCTCATGGTCTGTAGATCAGTCCTGCCATACCTATGACCCAAAACATAAGCCGAGTTTGTGTTTTCAGACAACTGTCCAAACACACTGGCCTACATAACCTACAGGCTCAGGCCCCTGGATCCAAACCTAACGACTGTGCTTGCCCTCTCCAAGGGAATTGTATGTGCCCATTAAATCGCCACAACCCTACTAAGAGTATAATTCTCCAAAGTCCCTGAGGCCATCCCAATATTTGTGGCTTCCCAGGACAAACAGGGGCAATCTCGGCCCATCTAAGCACCTACCTGCACTCAGACCTGTAGAATGATGTCCCCAGAGGTAAAAAGGAATGAACAGGCCCCTAGGCACCTATCGGATCCATTGGTTTGGCTTCCAGGCATCTCTCCTCAGAGGCCAGGATTTCAATAACAGCATATGGATGTTTCTGACTCACCCATCAGAACAAATCTCATCTACACATGGGAAACTTGCACGATGGAGCTGTGTGAAAACCTCTCTTTAGGAGAACCCTTCAGGGCCCCAGTGCCACCGCTTCATTCCAAGGTCTCCATAGACACAAAATCATATTAGGACA
>NW_026756539.1:0-1158 GCF_022355385.1 Mustela nigripes
GTTATTCTGATGGGCTTCCCTCTGTAACTAAGGAGCCTCTTTGCCCTGGCGGCTTTCAAGAGATTATACCTACAATTATAATTCCTCAATTTGACTATCAGGTGTCTTGATGTTTTTTTTTTGGAATATATAATCTTGGGTGGAGACCGTTCAGCCTCTAGTACATGAATGCTGGTTCCATTCGCGAGATTGGGAAAATTTTCATGAAGGACTTGTTCCACTATATCTTCTAGACTTCTTTCTTTCTACTCCCCTTCAGGGATTCCAATAATTCTGACGTTGGAATGCTTCATGGCATCATTTATTTTCCTGATTCTGTTTTCGTGGTTTCTAAGCTGTTTGATCCAGGCTTCCTCATGATCCTTTATCTCTAACTGTTTGTCTTCCAGATCACTAATTCTATCTTCTGTCTCAGTTACCCTAGCTTTGAGAGAGTTTAGATTAGATTGGAACTCATTGAGAGCATTGTGAACCTCCTCCCTCGTAGCTTTAAGCTCCATCCTAACATTGTGAACATCCAGTCTGGTCGCTTTCAGTTCAGCCCAAATCAATTCTTTTTGGTTATCCATGGCTTTCTGCAACCTAGCTATTGCCTGGATAATTGTTAGCCTGAATTCTCTTTCCGACATATTGTCTATGTTGATAGCCGTTAGCTCTGTTGCAGAAGGTCCATCCTCTGTATTTTTCTGCTGTTGGGCATTCCTCCTCCTAGTCATTTTGGTGGGAGATGACTGAACAGAAGTAGCTGGATGTATCAACTGTGGTGCAGTCAAGGTGCACCCTGGAATACTTCTGAGCAATCAGGATTCCCCACCCAAAGGAGAGACAAAGGAAAAGAAAAAGAAAAAGAAAAGAAGGAAAAAAAGAGAGAGAGAGACAGGAAAGAAATGGAAGATAAAAAAGAAGGTTCATCCCAGATGGGCCCCAAGGTAAGATTTATGAAGTAGACAAAAAAAGATATAAAAAGACTGATACAAGTATATGAGAAGAGAAAAAAATATATATATGCAAATAAAGAAAGAACCTCGTCAAAAAGAAACCCAAGTGTAAAATTTATATCCTATCAGGAAAAACACAAAAAACAGAGAAACTATGGTGAAAGAAGATGGGGGAGTTCTTATAAATTCTCAGTGTGTGCGAGGAATGTTGTTTTGATTC
>NW_026756540.1:0-1158 GCF_022355385.1 Mustela nigripes
TTGTGTTTTCAGACAACTGTCCAAACAGCCCTGGCCTACACACCCTACAGGCTCAGGCCCCTTGAGCCAAACATGACGACTGTGCCTGCTCTCTCCAAGGGAATTGTATGTGCCCATTCCAATGGCCACAACCATAGTAAGAGGATAAACCTCCAAAGGCCCTGAGGACATCCCAATATTTGTGCTTCCCAGGACAAAAAGGGGCAATCTGGGGCAATCTGAGCACCTACCTGCACTCAGACCCTTCGACTGATGTCCCCAGAGATAAAAAGGAACGAACATGCCCCTAGACACCTATCAGATCCATTGCTTTGGTTTCCAGGCATCTCTCCTCAGAGGCCTGGATTTCAATAACAGCATATGGCTGTTTCTTGACTAACCCATCAGGACAAATCTCATCTACACATGGGAAACTTGCACGATGGAGCTATGTGAAAGCCTCTCTTTAGGAGAACCCTTCAGGGCCCCAGGCTTCATTCCAAGGTCTCCATAGACACAAAATCATATTAGGACACATCCACGGGAGAGTCCATTTCAATTCAGCCTCCTCGGTTGCTCCCCCAGATCCAGCAGATCTAACCTGTCTTGTTGCTGGGAGACAATTGGAATGCGAGGTGGGCTACCCAGCCTTCCATCCTTAGAACCCTGCTCGGAATTGTTGTCCTGGAGCCAACCAACAGGTCTCAATTGTCCTGCAGAAGAATCTTTGCAGTTGGGAGCTTCTCACAACTCCGAAGGTGGGAAAACGCCCATGGCCCCGTGATCCACCCCCCCTTCAAGAAGGGGCCATCAGGGAAAGAATGTCCAACCTGAGTGCTCGTCTAATCCTCGCCCTGACTGCAGATGCACGAGATCTCAATTCAGGTCTGTAGATTGTGCCTGCCATATGCTCGCCCAGAAACCTAGGCCTAGCTTGGCTTCTCAGACTTCCGTCCTCAGACTACTGGCCCACAAGACCTCCAGTTTGGCAACCCAGAACTACAATGCAGCACTCTTCCTGCCCTCCAGAAGAAAAACATTGCCCTCTGGGGCTACCCACAAACCGCAAATGAGGATCAACATGCACGCCATTCGGCTCTACCCCAAATATATAAGCTGATCTGGGCACTAATGCCCTTTCTGACACAGCCTGAGCCTGGACCTCCTGGCCCCACCCAG
>NW_026756541.1:0-1158 GCF_022355385.1 Mustela nigripes
ACCCAGGCGTCTACTCTAGAATCCCTCATTTGGTGGGACACCTGAGGTTGAAAAACAAAACAAAACAAATCAACAACAACAGAGCAACGGACGTCTTCCATCCCACAGAATGACCCCAAACTCTTTGGACGGGGCCAAACCCCCAGAGAGTAAGACTCATCCATTTCCCATGAAGTACCTGGACATATAACGACCATGAGTGACACGATATCCAGGAACAAAAACTTGAGCAGAGCCTCACACTCGCCCTTTTTTCATATCCCAAACAGTTCTCCTCATGGTCTGTAGATCAGTCCTGCCATACCTATGACCGGAAACAGAAGACGAGTTTGTGTTTTCAGACAACTGTCCAAACAGCCCTGGCCTACAGATCCTACAGGCTCCAGCCCCTGGAGACAAACCTGACGACTGTGATTGCCCTATCCAAGGGAATTGTATGTGCCCATTCCAATGGCAACAAACCAGGTAAGAGTATAAACCTCCAAAGTGCCTGAGGCCATCCCAATATTTGTGGCATACCAGGACAAAAGGGGCAATCTGGGCCCATCTGAGCACCTACCGGCGCTCAGCCCCGTAGTCTCATATGCCCAGAAGTAAAAAGGAACGAACAGGCACCTAGGCACCTATCGGATCCATTGCTTTGTGTTCCTGGCATCTCTCCTCAGAGGTCTGGATTTCAATAACAGCATATGGCTTTCTTGATTCACCCATCAGAACAAATCTCATCTACACATGGGAAACTTGCACGATGGAGCTATGTGAAAGCCTCTCTTTAGGAGAACCATTCCAGGCCCCAGTACCACCGCTTCATTCCAAGGTCTCCATAGACACAAAATCATATTAGGACACATCCACGGGAGAGTCCATTTCAACTCAGCCTCCTCGGTTGCTCCCCTAGTTACAGCAGATGTATCCTCTCCTGTTGCTTGGAGACTATTGGAATGCGAGGTGTCCTCCCAGCCATCCATCCTTAGAACCCTGCTCAGAATCGTTATCGTGGATCCATCCAACCGGTCTTAATTGTCCTGCAGAAGAATCTTTGCAGTTGGGAGCTTCTCACAGCTCCCATCATGGGAAAACCCCCTTGGCCTCGTGATCCAACCCCCTTCAAGAAGGGGCCATCAGGGACAGAATGTCCAACCTGAGCGATCGTCTGAC
>NW_026756542.1:0-1158 GCF_022355385.1 Mustela nigripes
GGGGCTCATGCTCAATTCCTAAATTAATAATCTCTTGTGGGAAATTTAGTCTTTTTGTGAGTTTATGTAGCTATATGCTAATAATATTCTCTTGCATGCATTTAGTCCATGAAAAAGTAATTATAATTTTGTATTAGTAAGTCTAGCTTTTATATTAGGATTAAATAGTAAGCTAAAAGTATACAAAAGTTACCAAATCATTTTCTTTAAGAAAATTAAAAAGAAATTATTTGTGAGAGAGAGAGTATGAGCAGGAGGGAGGGGCAAAGGGAGAGGGAGAAGCTCAGTGGGGAGCCTGATTTGGGGTTCGATCCCAGGACCTGGAGATCATGACCTGAGCTGAAGGCAGACCTTATCTGACTGAGCCACCCAGGCACCCCCAAATAATTTTATTTTCAAACAAAATTACGCACATTATTGCTATTTTTGACATCTGAGTATTGTTGAATTTTGTCCAGATTTTTTGAGGTATAATTGACAGATAACTGTGTAAATGTAAGGTATACCTGTATTACTTTAATATACTTTTATATTGTAAAATGCTAATAGTGTTAATAGCTCTATCACCTCACATAATTATCATTTCTTTTTTAGCAACTCTTTTAGCAACTTCTAAATATATAACAGTATTATTAACTGTAATCACCATTCTGTACATTAGATCCTCAGATCTTACTCTTCTTGTAACAGGAAGTTTGTACCCTCTAGCCAATATCTACCCATTTCCCTCAGCTTCCTACCCCTGGCAACCACAAATCTATAAATGTGTGTGTGTGTGTGTTTTTTTTCAAGATTCCCTGAGTAAGTCAGATCATAGAGTATTTATCTTTTTGCATGACTTCCTTCACTTAGCTTAATTCCCTCAAGGTTCATTCATGTTGTTGCAGAGGGCAGGGTTTCCCTCTTTTTTTGTGGCTAAAAATATTCCATTGTAAGTGTATACCACATTTTTAAATCAGTGGATCCACTGATGGGCACATAGGTCGTTTCCGTGTCTTGGCTGCTATAAATAATGCTGCAGTAAATGTAGAGGGACAGATACCTCTTTGAGATACTGATTCATTTCTGTCAGAATGTTCCCAGAAATGGGATTACTGGATATTCTGATAGTTCTATTTTTTCGTTTGTTGAGGAACCTCCACACTGTTTTGCACAGTG
>NW_026756543.1:0-1158 GCF_022355385.1 Mustela nigripes
TAGTTAGTAGGTTGTCCCTCAGGATTCTGCATGTCTGGATTTGCAATCGTGGAAATTGCCAAAGTCTAGGGACCTGTGTAGCAGAACCCGTCCTCTGCCACTATTGCCCAAGGTAGGGACTCTGGTCCCTTGAGCGTCCTGTGCTGCTGTCAAAGGTCTGTGTGCTTTAGCTTATTTTTTTTTTTAATGTAATTCCTTATACGTGTGTTTGATCATGCTCAAGTGGCCTTTCTGTGGAAATAGTGGCCAACCTACAGCTAGAAGTCACTGAAGAAAGTTCTAAGAACTCCTGGTTAGTATGAGGGTAGATAGAGAAAGAGAGAAAAGAAATCTGCCTCTCTGCATTTTGCAAGTCCCTGGGCAAAATCTGATGGCTGTGCACTCCTCACACGGAGATTCCAGGCAGGGAGACCCTCCTGAGCCTTATCTCCCTGAGTTCCTCCTCCACGAGCAATCCCTTGTTTGAGACCAGGGTTAGGGAAGGAAGAGCAGCAAAGCAGCGACCAGAAGGAAGGACTGCCACAGACCATGGAGCACCAGGAAGACAGGCTGGTACATTCTCACTGTTGGGGTACAAATGGGCTCAGCTCAGCAGGTACAGGGGTGCCCTTGGCCCCTCTTGTGGGCTTTGCAGTGCCCCAAACTCAGGAAGAAAAAAGCTGGCTCAGGTGACTTATTTTTGACTGGGAAGGAGCTGACAGCAATGGAAATAAACAAGTAGGGAATGATGTTGGAAAGTTGGAGGTTTGTCCTTTATATCTCCGCTTTCTCTCCTATCTTCCCTTGCTCTGTAGTGTGTTCTCAAATAAGTTTTTGGCATGATATTCCTGATCACTGATTAACTCCTGAGCTGTGTCTTTTCTGCTGTTCAGCTCATCTGGTGAATTCTTTTACTTTTAAATGTATCTTGCCCTTACAAGGGCAAGGGGAAGACCTGAGAAATCCCAGAGATTTCAGCTTGCCACCCAGAAGGAAACCAGGCTATTTGGAATGCTGGAAAGGATTCAGAGTAGGGGAAATCGTCGTGGACATCTGAGACCACCCCCACATTCAGCGGTCCCCTGGACACAAACCCAGACCTTGATACTGATCCTGAACCATGCTCTCAACTCAGTCCCCTGTGATCCTCGCCACAGTGCTTTCAGATCAGTGCAGCCA
>NW_026756544.1:0-1158 GCF_022355385.1 Mustela nigripes
GAAAATCCAAGCTGAGCCAACGTCTGATCCTCGCTCTGACTTCAGAAACATGAGATATTGCATCAGATTTTCAGGGGGTACATGCCGTGTCCTTGCCCTGAAACCCAAGTTAGCTTGTGTTCTCAGACTTGCATCCTCACACTCATGGCCCCGAAGCCCACAAGTTTGGCAATTCCGGACCATCATTGCAGCACTCTGCATGCCCTGTAGAAAAAATATATTGCCTAATGAGCTGCCCGGGCGCATTAAATGAGAATAAACCTACATGGCACTCGAATGTACCCAAATTATATAGACTAACCTGGGCAGTAATGCACTGTCTGACACAACCTGAGCCTGGACCTCCTGAGCAACACCCAGACAGCTGAACGCACACTGAGCACATCAGACCCGCCATGGCCTTAGGTCTTCATTTCTGCCCTACCTGAGTTTTCAAGCTTCAGAACCTAGACCTTATCTCCAATCAGGGGTGACTGTGATGCAGAAATCAGAACTCCTGCTTACCCATGGCAAGAAACCTTGTGGTTGCCATGTTGTCCTACGTTCAGTGTAGGAGAAACCAGCATTCACCCTGAGGCCCCTCCCATTCTTGAGTGCGAGGAGGGCATAAACACACATTGTGTCCCTCAGCGTGAGTCCTGACCTCTAGTAAATCCTCTCAGTGGCTGGACAATTAGATGTCATAATGGGCTTGACATGTCCCTATTCCCCATTTTTAACCAGATTTCTGGTTGTCCAGTCGCCCCTCCCCAGGGCTCTACTCTGGAATCTCTCTTTGCTGGGACACCTGAGGTTGAAAAACAAAACAAAATAAATCAACAACAACAGAACAACGGACTTCTTCCATCCCACAGAATGACCCCAAACTCTTTGGACGGGGCCAAACCCCAGAGTAAAACTCGTCCATTTCCCATGAAGTCACCAGGAAATTTCACGACCATGAGTGACACGATATCCACAGACAAAAACTTGAGCAAGAGCCTCACACTCGCCCTTTTTTCATAACCCGAAGAGTTCTCCTCATGGTCTGTAGATCAGTCCTGCCATACCTATGACCCGAAACATAAGCACAGTTTGTGTTTTCAGAAAACTCTTCAAACAGCCCTGGCATACACACTCTACAGGCTCAGGCCCCTTGAGCCAAACCTGAGGACTGTG
>NW_026756545.1:0-1158 GCF_022355385.1 Mustela nigripes
AGGCTGAGATGCAGGGAAGATCTGCTGCTGGGGTTCAAGTCCAAGGTCGTCAGGAGGAGACACAAGGACGAGACAATACCCCAGTTCCAGTCTGATGGCCGTGTGCGGTCGAATTCTTCCTTGCTCAGGGGAGGTCAGTCTTTACTCTTGCTGAGGCCTTCAACTGATGGTGTGAGGCCCACCCACACTGTGGAGGGCAGTCTGCTCTACTCAAAGATCATCATGGACACTCTTTATAGGTTTGTCTGCATAGAATATCCTGCGGAATTTACAGAAAATCCTGGGACTCATAAGTGAGTTCGCCAAGACTACAGGATATAAGGCCCACAGGGAGGGAAGACACCCATCGAACACTAGTCAGGATGTAGTACAGGTTTGTTTATTTATTTTCTCAGTCATTCCTATTTTACACTGACCTTATTTCTGTGTAAACACACACTTGAGCAGATACAAACCATGCCGGCCATATATGAACATCATTTTTCATCACCATTCCATTTTGTCTCCAAGGATAAAAATCCAAATTTACTAACCTACTCATTCATTCCTCCAAGGATTGAAAACTGACAACATTCTCTTTAATCAGGTTTTCCGAGTATGAACTCTAATGTTCAACACAACCAAACCCACTAGGTCCTCCATCAAATATGGTATCATTTCTAAAATAGTTATAAGAAGATAATTATATACAAGCACCTTGGTTCACAGTTCCAAAACTAATTAACTATTATTTCAAACAGATAAGGAGACACTAATTTCCACTGATAGGAATTGTGACGTCAAGAGTTTGTAAAATGTTGTCAGACAAAAGTTGTACACAAAGATGGTCACGTGACGTAAACTGTATGTCTGATACCAAGGGTATGATTCAGTGTGTGACGGGTGCATGTGAGAGAGATGCAGGTTTTATGAAGGTGCTCAGTGTAGACATACTGTGATGCAGATACAGTTCAACAGAAATACCAGGTAAAAGAAAAGATCATCTCCATTATGGTGTTCATCGTGTTAAAATACACGGAGAAAAAAACTAGAGGAAAAAGTTAAAACGGCTTATTACTAGATAGTGCAATTATAGATAATTTCTCTAAAAACTTCGCTAAGCTTTTCTGTTTTTTTTTTTTTTTTCCCAGATTTCTGAAAGAAATGAATTTTGTGATT
>NW_026756546.1:0-1158 GCF_022355385.1 Mustela nigripes
CTTTTCACGACACCTGTATCTTTGGGGTAAATACCCAGGAGTGCAATTGCAGGGTCATAGGGAAGCTCTATTTTTAATTTCTTGAGGAATCTCCACACTGTCTCCAAAGAGGCTGCACCAACCTGCATTCCCACTAACAGTGTAGGAGGGTTCCCCTTTTTCCACATCCCCTCCAACACATGTTGTTTCCTGTCTTGTTGATTTTGGCCATTCTAACTGGTGTAAGGTGATATCTCAATGTGGTTTTAATTTGAATCTCCCTGAGGGCAAGTGATGATGAACATTTTTTCATGTGTCTGATTTGTATGTCTTCATGGGAGAAGTGTCTGTTCATATCTTCTGCCCATTTTTTGATATGATTATCTGTTTTGTGTGTGTTGAGTTTGAGTTCTTTATAGATCCTGGATATCAACCTTTTGGCTGTACTGTCATTTGAAAATATCTTCTCCCATTCTGTGGGTTGCCTCTTCGTTTTCTTGACTGTTTCCTTTGCTGTGCAGAAGCTTTTGATTTTGATAAAGCCCCAAAAGTTTGTTTTGACTTTTGTTTCCTTTGCCTTTGGAGACATATCTTGAAAGAAGTCGCTGTGGCTGATATCAAAGAGATTACTGTCTATGTTCTCCTCTAGGATTCTGATGTATTCTTGTCTCACGTTGAGGTCTTTTATCCATTTTGAGTTTATCTTTGTGTGTGGTGTAAGAGAATGGTCGAGTTTCATTCTTCTACATATAGCTGCCCAGTTTTCCCAGCACTATTTATTGAAGAGACTATCCTTTTTCCACTGTATATTTTTTTCCCATTTTGTGAAAGATTATTTGCCCATAGAGTTGAGGGTCCATATCTGGGCTCTCTATTCTGTTCCACTAGTCTATGTGTCTGTTTTTATGCCAGTACCATGATGTCTTGGTGATCACAGCTTTGTAGTAAAGCTTGAAATCAGGTAGCGTGATGCCCCCAGTTTTATTTTTGTTTTTCAACATTTCCTTAGCGATTCGGGGTCTCTTCTGATTCCATACAAATTTTTGGATTATTTGTTCCAGGTCTTTGAAAAATACCAGTGGAATTTTGATCAGAATGGCATTAAAAGTATAGATTGCTCTAAGTAGTATAGATATTTTAACAATGTTTATTCTTCTGATCCAAGAGCATGGAATGGTC
>NW_026756547.1:0-1157 GCF_022355385.1 Mustela nigripes
GAAACCTTGTGGTTGGCATGTTGTCCAACGTTCAGTGTAGGAGAAACCAACATTCACCCTGAGGCCCCACCCATTCTTTAGTGCGACGAGGGCATAAACACGCATTGTGACCCTCAGTGTGATCCTGTCCTGTAGTATGTCCTCACAGGGGCTCGACCATTAGATGTCATAATGCGCTTGACATGTCCCTAGGCCCCAATTTTTAACCAGATTTCTGGTTGTTCATTCGCCCCTCCCCAGGACTCTACACTGGAATCCCGCATTTGGTAGCACACCCGAGGTTGAAAAACAAAACAAAACAAATCAACAACAACAGAACAACGGACTTCTTCCATCCCACAGAATGACCCCAAACTCTTTGGACGAGGCCTAACCCCCAGAGAGTAAGACTCGTCCATTTCTCATGAAGTCACCCAGAATTTCAGGACCATGATTGACACGATAACCAGAGACAAAATCTTGAGCAAGAGCTTCACACTCGCCCTTTTTTCATATCCCGAAGAGTTCTCCTCATTATCTGTAGATCAGTCCCATCATACCTATGTCCCGAAATGTAAGCCAAGTTTGTGTTTTCAGACAACTGTCCAAACAGCCCTGGCCTACACACCCTACAGGCTCAGGCCCCTGGAGCCAAACCTGACGACTGTGCTTTCCATCTCAAAGGGAATTGTATGTGCCCATTCCAATGGCCACAACCTTTCTAAGAGGATAAACCTCCAAAGTCCCTGAGGCCATCCCAATATTTGTGGCTTCCCTGGATATACAGGTGCAATCTGGGCCCATCTGAGCACCTACCTGCACTCAGACCCGTACACTGATTTCCCCAGATTTAAAAAGGAACGAAGAGGCCCGTAGGCACCTATTGGATCCATTGCTTTGGTTTCCAGGCATCTCTCCTCAGAGGCCTGGATTTCAATAACAGTATATGGCTGTTTCTAGACTCACCCATCAGAACAAATCTCATCTACACATGGGAAACATGCACGATGGAGCTGTGTGCAAGCCTCTCTTTAGGAGAACCCTTCAGGGCCCCAGGGCCACCGCTTCATTCCAAGGTCTCAATAGACACAAAATCATATTAAACACATCCACGGGAGATTCCATTTCAACTAGCCTCCTCGGTTGCTCCCCCAGATCCAGCAGATCTAACCTGTCTT
>NW_026756548.1:0-1157 GCF_022355385.1 Mustela nigripes
AAAAGACAGTCTCTTCAATCAATGGTGCTGGGAAAACTGGGCAGCTATATGTAGAAGAATGAAACTCGACCATTCTCTTACACCGTACACAAAGATAAACTCAAAATGGGTAAAAGACCTAAATGTGAGACAGGAATCCATCAGACTCCTAGAGGAGAACATAGGCAGTAATCTCTTTGATATCAGCCACAGGAACTTCTTTCAAGATATGTCTCCAAAGGCAAAGGAAACAAAAACGAAGATAAACTTTTGGGACTTCATCAAAATCAAAAGCTTCTGCACAGCAAAGGAAACAGTCAAAAAAAAACAAAGAGGCCTTTTGTATGTCTTGATTGGAGAAGTGTCTGTTCATATCTTCTGCCCATTTTTTGATATGTTTACCTGTTTCGTGTGTGTTGAGTTTGAGGAGTTCATTATAGATCCTGGACATCAACCTTTTATCTGTACTGTCATTGGCAAATATCTTCTCCCATTATGTGGGTTGCCTCTTTGTGTTTTTGACTGTTTCCTTTGCTGTGCAGAAGCTTTTGATTTTGATGAAGTCCCAAAAGTTTCTTTCTGCTTTTGTTTCTTTTGCCTTTGGAGGCATATCTTGAAAAAAGTTGCTGTGGCTGATATCAAAGAGATTACTGCCTATATTCTCCTCTAGGATTCACATAAAAAAAAAAATGTTCATCATCACTAGCCATCAGGGAGATTCAAATTAAAACCACAATGAGATATCACCTTACACCAGTTAGAATGGCCAAAATTAGCAAGACAAGAAACATCATGTGTTGGAGAGGATGTGGAGAAAGGGGAACCCTCTTCCACTGTTGGTGGGAATGCAAGTTGGTGCAGCCTTTTTGGAGAACAGTGTGAAGATTCCTCAAGGCATTAAAAATAGAACTTCCCTATGACCCTGCCATTGCACTCCTGGGTATTTACGCCGAAGATACAGACGTAGTGAAAAGAAGGGCCATCTGTACCCCAATGTTTATAGCAGCAATGGCCATGGTCGCCAAACTGTGGAAAGAACCAAGATGCCCATCAATGGATGGATGGATAAGGAAGATGTGGTCCATATACACTATGGAGTATGATGCCTCCATCAGAAAGGACGAATACCCAACTTTTGTAGCAACATGGACGGGACTGGAAGAGATTATGCTGAGTGA
>NW_026756549.1:0-1157 GCF_022355385.1 Mustela nigripes
CCTCAGGTCCCACAGGGTCACAGAAGGATCGGGGGTTTCTGAGTGTCACAGAGCTTACAGGTATTAGAACGGGGAAGCTGACTAAAGAGACAGAGTCGAGGAGTGAGCTCTCAGCTCGGGGTTACCTTGAACCCGTCGCAGGCTGAGTGAGCTCAGAGTGCAGCCAGAGGCCGGGGAGATGGGAGTGATTGGGCTCTTCTTTCTGAGGGCGCACTGAGGAGTGGGGCCCCAAGCTCTCAGCTCCTCCATGCCAGAGACTGGGAGGCTGCCATTTTCATTCTCATCCTCCGGAACTCTATGGAAAGTGTTCAGGGGACAAGCTCCCAAAAGCAAACCCTAGAGGATTACTCAGCCCGGCCCCTGTAAGGGTGGTGCAATTCCACCTGGGGCAAAGACACTTGAGAATCTCTACAACAGGCCCCTCCCCCAGAAGATCAATGAGAAATCCAGCCAGGACCAAGTTCACCTATCAAGGAGTGCAGGTTCAATACCAAGGAGAGCAGCGGAATTCCAGAGGAGGAGAAAGCAAAGCACGGAACTCATGGCATTCTCCCCCTGATTCTTTAGTCTTGCAGTTAATTTAATTTTTTTTCTTCTGCTGCTAATTTTTTTTAACGTTTACCCTTTTCTTTTTTAACCTTTTTAAACTAGTTTATCTAATATATAGATAGATAGATATAGATGATATAGATATAGATATATTTTTAAAATATTTTTTCTTTACTTGTTTTCTTTTTTTGTTTCTTTTTTTTTTTTTATTCCCTTTCTCCCTCCCCACAATTTGGGGTCTCTATTAATTTGGTTAAAGCATATTTTCCTGGGGTCTTTGTCACCCTTTTAGTACTTTACCTGCTCCTTCATATACTCTTATCTGGACAAAATGAGAAGGTGGAAAAATTCACCACAAAAAAAAACACAAAAAAACAAAAAAGAACAAGACACAGTACCAAAGGCTAGGGACCTAATCAATACAGACATTGGTAATATATCAGATCTAGAGTTCATAATGACGATTCTCAAGGTTCTAGCCAGGCTCGAAAAAGGCATGGAAGATATTAGAGAAACCCTCTCGGGAGATATAAAAGCCCTCTCTGGAGAAATAAAAGAACTAGAATCTAACCAAGTTGAAATCAAAAAAGCTATTAATGAGGTGCAAT
>NW_026756550.1:0-1157 GCF_022355385.1 Mustela nigripes
CACAAACACACATTAGACCCATCCTCAGGAAAGTCCATTTCAACTAAGCAACCCCGGTTGCTCCCGCAAAGCCATCAGATCTAAACTCTCTTGTTGCTAGGAGACAATTGGAATGCGAGGCGTGCTTTCCAGGCATCCATCCTCGAACGTTGGTCTGGACTCATCCATATGGGATGTCCTGGAGCTGTCCAACAGGTCTCAATTGTCCCGCAGAAGGAATCCTTGGAGGGGGCATCCGACCTCTCCCAACGTGGGAAAACCTCCACGTTCTCTTGAATCCGCTCGAGAAGGGGCCGTCATGAACAGAAAATCCAAGCGGAGCCAACGTCTGATCCTCGCTCTGACTTCAGAAGCATGAGATATTGCTTTAGATCTTCAGGGGTTCATGCCGTGCCCTCGCACTGAAACCCAAGTCTAGCTTGTGTTCTCAGACTTCCACCCTCACACTCTTGACCCCGAAGCCCACAAGTTTGGCAATTCCGGACCATCATTGCAGCACTCTGCCTGCCCTCTAGAAAAAATATATTGCCTAATGAGCTGCCCAGGCACATTAAATGAGAATAAACCTACACGGAACTCGAATGTACCCAAATTATATAGTCTAACCTGGGCAGTAATTCACTGTATGACACAACCTGAGCCGGGACCTCCTGAGCAACACCCAGACAGCTGACCGCACACTGAGCACATCATGCCCCCCATGGCCTTAGGTCATCATCTCTGCCCTACCTCTGTTTTCAGGCTTCAGAACCTAGACCTTATCTGCAATCACTGCCCAGGGGTGACTGTGATGCAGGAATCAGAACTCCTGCTTACCCAAGGCAAGAAACCTTGTGGTTGCCATGTTGTCCTACATTCAGTGTAGCATAAACAAGCATTCACCCTGAGGTCATGCCCATTCTTGAGTACGACGAGGGCATAAACACGCATTGTGACCCTCAGCGTGAGTCCTGTCCTCTAGTACGTCATCTCAGTGGCTGGACCATTAGATGTCATAATGGGCTTGACATGTCCTTAGGCCCCAATTTTTAACCAGATTTCTGGTTGTCCAGTCACAACTCCCCAGGGATCTACTCTGGAATCCCTCATTTGGTGGGACACCTGAGGTTGAAAAACAAAACAAAACAAATCAACAACAAAATAAACGGACTTCCTCC
>NW_026756551.1:0-1157 GCF_022355385.1 Mustela nigripes
CGCGCCTCAGACTCGCTCATTCTTCATATCTTCAGATAAGAAGTTACACTTAACTCGTGTGCACCCAAAATATATAGTCTAACCTGGGCACTAATGCACTGTCTGACAACCTGAGCCCGGACCTCGTGACCAACACCCAGACAGCTGACCGCACACTGAGCTCATCAGACCCACCATGGCCTTAGGTCATCATCTCTTCCCTACCTCAGTTTTCAGGCTTAAGAACCTAGACCTTATCTCCAAACACTGCCCATGGGTGACAGTGATGCAGAAATCAGAACTCTTCCTTACCCTTGGCAAGAAACCTTGTGGTTGGCATGTTGTCCAACGTTCAGTGTAGGAAAGCAGCATTCAACCTGAGGCCCCGCCCATTCTTGAGTGTGACGAGGGCATAAACACGCATTGTGACCCTCAGCGTGAGTCCTGTCGTCTTGTACGTCCTCTCAGTGGCTGGACCATTAGATGTCATAATGGGCTTGATATGTCCCTACGCCCCAATATTTATTCAGATTTCTGGTGGTCCAGTCGCCCCTCCCCAGGGCTCTATTCTGGAATCCCTCATTTGGTTGGAAACCTGAGGTTGAAAAACAGAACAAAACAAATCAACAACAACAGGACAACGGACTTCTTCCATCCCAAAGAATGACCCCAAACACTTTGGATGGGGCCAAACCCCCAGAAAATAATACTCTTCCATTTCCCAAGAAGTCACCCGAAAATTTCAGGACCATGTGTGACACGATATTCACAGACAAAGACTTGAGCAAGAGCCTCACACTCTCCCTTTTTTCATATCCCGAAGAGTTCTCCTCATGGTCTGTAGATCAGTCCTGCCATACCTATGACCCGAATCACAAGCCGAGTTTGTGTTTTCAGAGAACTGTCCAAACAGCCCTGGCCTACAAACTCTACAGGCTTAGGCCCCTGGAGCCAAACATGACGACTTTGCTTGCGCTCTCCAAGGGAATTGTATGTGCTCATTCCAATGGCCACAACCCTACTAATAGATTAAACATCCTGAATCCCTGAGGCCATCCCAATATTTGTGGCTTCCTAGGACAAACAGTGGCAATCTGGGCCCATCTGATCACCTACCGGCACTCAGATCCGTAGACTGATGTCCCCAGATGTAAAAAGGAACGAACAGGCCCCTAGGC
>NW_026756552.1:0-1157 GCF_022355385.1 Mustela nigripes
TCTGCAGGACAATTGAGACCTGTTGGTTGGCTCCAGGACAACAGGTCTCAATTGTCCTGCAGAAGAATCTTTGCAGTTGGGAGCTTCTCACAACTCCCATCGTGGGAAAACACGCATGGCCTCCTGATCCACCCCCCCTTCAAGAAGGGGCCATCAGGGACAGAATGTCCAACCTGAGCGATCGTCTGATCCTCGCCCTGACTTCAGATGCATGAGATCTCGATTCAGGTCTGTAGATTGTGACTGCCATATCCTCACCCAGAAACCTAGGCCTAGCTTGGGTTCTCAGACTTCCGTCCTCAGACTGCTGGCCCATAAGCCCTCCAGTTTGGCAATCCAGAAGTACAATGCAGCACTCTGACTGCCCTCCAGAAGAAAAACATTGCCACATGGGGCTACCCAGAAACCCCAAATGATGATCAACGGGGCACGCCATTCGGCTGTACCCGAAATATATAGGCTGATCTGGGCACTCTTGCCCTTTCTGACACAGCCTGAGCCTGGACTTCCTGGCCCCACCCAGACAGCTAGCCGCACACTGAGAACATCGTACCCGTCATGGCCTTAGGTGATCATCTCTTCTCAACCTCGGTTTTCAGGCTTCAGAACCTAGACCTTATCTCCAATCAAGGCCCGGATTTGAAATCAGACCTCTTTCCCAATGGCAAGAAACCTTGTGGTTGGTGTTGTCCAAGGTTCAGTGTAGTTGAAACCAGTGTGGCCCATGAGACCCGCCCATGCTTGCCGGCCACATTGGTCACAAACACACATTGTGACCCTCAGCCTGAGCCCAGTCCTCAGGTAAGGCCTCTCAGTGGCTGGATGGAGAGACAACATATTGGGCTTGCCATGCCCCTAGGCCCCAATTTTTAACCATGGATCGGGTTGTCCCTTCAGTCTTCCACAGGGCTCTGCTTTGGAATTCCTCTTTGGTGGGACACCTGACGAAACAAACCTGAAAGGATTCCTCCCATCCCACAGATTGACGAAAAACAATTGGCATCGGGACAAGTCCACAGATATCAAGATTCGGCCATGGCCCATGATCCGCGCCCTGAATTCAGAAGCACGAGATCTCGATTCAGCACTTGAGAGTGTGCCTGCTGTGCCCTCGACCCGAAACCTAAGCCTAACTTGTGTTCTCAGACTTCCGTCTT
>NW_026756553.1:0-1157 GCF_022355385.1 Mustela nigripes
TTGAGTGGAGTGTGAGCCTTGAGCAGCTTGGGGACCAGCGGCTCAGGGAGCTCTGGTGGAGCAGGAAGTTCGGTAAGGAGCCCCCAGGCAGTGGTGACCTCACTTCCCTGACGACAGAGCCCAAGGGAATTGAAACCCACGTATCCAGGCACCCCATTACAGAGAAACCCCCAAAGCCCAGCACATATCTAAGCACATCCTAAAGGAAGCGACATGTTCTTCTGCTGTACTGAAGCTGAGAGGATGCAGGGAGAAGACAGCTCGCCCGCCAGACAAGTCCCCTACCTGGCAGGTCATATCAGGTTTCCCCAACGCTTCAGGCACTTTGGCTAATAAACACAAAAGGGGACACCAGGGGACTCAGATAAGAGAGTCCCACACCTTCTTATCGACCAGTGTAGCCCTAGGTCTCCTCCCTGTCTCTGCTCTGTTTGTGTGTGTGTGTGTGTGTGTGTGTGCTTGTGTGTGTGTGCCACTGGGTTTCTGTGTCTGTGTGTAAAGAGGACCTGGCTATGCCATCGTGGGTGGAGATGACCCAAGCAGGATCAGGCTGATGAGGGTTTAGATATCTGGTGGGCAAGTCATGTACACCCCAGTTTAAGGCTGGTTAAGTAGGATCAGGTGTAGGGTCTATACCCTTCTGCCCAGGGTTTATCCAGAGACCCTGAACGGATGGGTCCATGACCCAGGATCAGGGCTAACCCTAACAGTAACCACTAACCCTGACCCGGACACTGACTGTGAGCCTGCCCTATACCTAACCCAAGCCCTGACCCTGACCCTGACCCTGACCCTGACTGTGATCCTGACCTGAACCCTAAACCTAAACCTAAGCCTGACACTGACCCTGATGAGGACCCTGAACCTAAACCTAACTCTGACATTACCATAACCATGACTGAAACCTAACTAGGACCCTGACCCTACCCTAATCTTAATCCTGACGCTGACCTAACCCGGACGCTAACCCTAAGCCTGAACGTGACTGTGAGCCTGACGCTAGCCCTAAACCTAAAGTTAACTCTAACCATGACCCTCTACGGACCCTGAACCTAAACCTAACGCTGAACCTGACCCTAACACTAACAGAGAAACGCCCTCCCCAGCTCTATCTAGGCACATCCTAAAGGAAGCGACATGTTCTTCTGCTGTACTGA
>NW_026756554.1:0-1157 GCF_022355385.1 Mustela nigripes
CATAGAACAGGGAGACCACTGTGATGTGGGACCCACATGTGCCAAACGCTTTCCTCTGCCCTGCAGATGACTTTATTCTTAAGATCGCCCTGACGATCTGACCATAGGAGAAGATGATTAATGCCACAGGTACAATGAGAATGATCACACTGGCAAAGAATAGCTCAGACTCATTCACAGTGGTGTCTACACAGGCAAGCTTGAGCAGTGCAGGAATCTCGCAAAGGAAATGGTCTATTTTATTTCTCCCACAAAGTGGCAAAAGGAAGATGAGCACTGTCTGCAACAGGGAGTTGCCAAAACCAATGAACCATGACGCAGAAGCCATGAGGGCACAGAGACGGGGGTGCATGATCACGGTGTACTGCAGGGGCTTGCAGATGGCTGCATAGCGGTCAAAAGCCATGACCCCTAACAGAATGCATTCCGTGCATCCCAGCCCTAAGAAGACAAACAGTTGAACTACACAGCCACCAAACGAGATGGACTTGTCTGCTGTCCTGAGATAAACCAGGAGCTGCGGGACACTGCTGGTCGTGTAACATAGGTCCAGGAAGCTTAGGTTGGAGAGGAAAAAGTACATGGGAGTATGTAGATGTGGGTCGAGGTAGGACAAGGCAATGATGGTGGTGTTTCCCAGCAGAGTGAACAGGTAGAAGATCAGGAGAACCACAAAGAGGACTAGCTCCAGTTGAGGCCGGTCAGAGAACCCCAGCAGGATAAACCCTGTGAAAGAGCTGCCATTCTTCTGTTCCATCCTCTGCTAGCACATGTTTCCTCTCAGGACCCAGTGTTTAGCAACTTTTAAAAGAAACCTTTAAAAAAAAAAAAGTTGGTGCTGGTGAAGATGGATCTCTCATGTTATAAGACATGGCCATGGCATACTAAAATTAACTATTTTAATAAATGATTGAAATTGACATAATTTATACCAGTTTAGTTCCACATTATCACAAAAAGTAAATCTTTAATAAGTAATATAAGAAAAATGAAAGGGGTGCCTGGGTAGATCAGTCGGTTAAAGCCTCTGCGTTCGGCTTAGGTCGTGATGTCAGGGTCCTGGGATCGAGCTCCACATCGGGCTCTCTGCTCTGTGGGGAGCCTTCTTCCTCCTCTCTCTGTCTGCCTCTCTACCTATCTGTGATCTCTCTGTCTGT
>NW_026756555.1:0-1157 GCF_022355385.1 Mustela nigripes
AGGAGGAAGCAGGCTCCTGCTGAGCAGAGAGCCCAATGCGGGACTCGTCCCAGGACCCCGAGATCAGGACCTGAGCCGAAGGCAGCGGCTTAACCCACTGAGCCACCCAGGCACCCGGTTCTATACATTTCTTAAAGTTTAATGTTTTGATAGGGTCATCACTTGATATTTAATCATATCTATTCTGAGTTTTTGTCATTTGTAATTGTTTTAATTCTCTTGTAAGATGAATTCCGCCTTAAAGGAAATTCATATGGGAGACTTTCAGGACAAGTAGAGGTCTTTGATATGTTAAAATCCTGGAACTGAAATGAGTAAGAACTTCCAGAAGTAAAAGCTACATTTGGACTAAACCAGAATTAGCAACATGGGACTGAATGAACTAAAAGATTGTAATGTTGTGTCTCTTAATATTTCACCTTATTTTAAACATTACTGGTTATGTAATATTTGCTCTTCCAGACTAAGAACACTTTTTCTTAAGTTATCTGTAACTTACAGAGATGTAAAAGTATTCATTTGTAAACACATTAAGGCATTCAACTCTTTCTATCTGAACCATCTGAAACTCAAGATCTCAGCTAGTATCCTTTCTTCCATAGCAATCAGTCATTTGCATAAGTTCAATAAGAATCTGTTCTCCTTGTAACAGGACACCACTGGAAACAATGGTTATTTTACCAAGGCTTTGACTGGAATGTCATATTTGAAAAAGACTCAGATATGACCAGACAGCTTAAAGGAACTAAGGTTGACTTTATAAAACCTGGAGCCACAAAGCCCTTTGGAACTTCTGGCCTGATACCTTGCTTACAGAGTTCCCAGCAGCCTCAGCAGGTGAGTAAAGAATGTCACTTCCTGGGGGTGCATGACCTCAGGAAGAATTCGCCTAAATTGACAGGTATTATAGGCATGTCTGATGGCAACTACATGGCTTGGCTTCTGGCCTGGAGAGGCTACTAAAAGTTCAACCTAGAAATTCCTAATAAGAAGTTCCAGCAAAGCAGATTCTAAAAGATCTATATGATCACTCACTGTTATTGCTGAGCTTACGTAAATAATAAGGCCAAGTTTGTTAAAACTGGAGTTGTTTTTCAAATAAATTTGTCCTGATTTGGCTATCTCTGGAAATGAGGGTTATTTTAGAGAAAAATTGT
>NW_026756556.1:0-1157 GCF_022355385.1 Mustela nigripes
CACAACCCTACTAAGAGAATCAACATCCAAAGTCACTGAGGCCATCCCAATATTTGTGGCTTCCCAGTACAAACAGGTGCAATCTGGGCCCATCTGAGCACCTACCTGCACTCAGAGCCGTAGACTGATGTCCCCAGAGGTACAAAGGAACGAACAGGCCCCTAGGCACCTATCGGATCCATTGGTTTGGATTCCAGGCATCTCTCCTCAGAGGCCTGGATTTCAATAACAGCATATGGCTGTTTCTTGATTCACCCATCAGAACAAATCTCATCTACACATGGGAAACTTGCACGATGGAGCTGTGTGAAAGCCTCGCTTTAGGAGAATATTTAGGGCCCCAGTGCCACCGCTTCATTCCAAGATCTCCATAGACACAAAATCATATTAGGACACATCCACGGGAGAGTCCATTTAAACTCAGCCTCCTCGGTTGCTCCCCAAGATCAAGCAGATCTAACATGTCTTGTTGCTTGTAGAAAATTGGAATGCGAGGTGGGCTACCCAAGCATCCATCCTTAAAACCATGCTCAGAATCATTGTCCTGGAGCCAACCAACAGGTCTCAATTGTCCTGCAGAAGAATCTTTGCAGTTGGGAGATTCTCACAACTCCCATCGGGGGAAAACCCCCATGGCCTCGTGATCCAACCCCCCTTCAAGAAGGGGCCATCAGGGACAGAATGTCCAACCTGAGCGATCATCTGATCCTCGCCCTGAGTTCAGATGCACGAGATCTCAATTCGGGTCTGTATTTGTGCCTGCCATATCCTCACCCAGAAACCGAGGCCTAGATTGGGTTCTAAGACCTCAGTCTTCAGACTCTTGGCCCACAAGCCCTCTGGTTTGGCAATCCAGAACTACAATGCAGCACTCTGCATGCCCTCCAGAAGAAAAACATTGCCCTCCGGGGCTACCCAGAAAAACCCAATGAGGATAAACCTGCACGGCATTCGGCTGTATAGGCTGACCTGGGCACTAATGCCCTTCTGACACAGCCTGAGCGTGGACCTCCTGGCCCCACCCAGACAGCTGGCCGCACACTGAGCACATCGGACCCACCGTGGCCTTAGGTCATCATCTCTTCCCTACCTCAGTTTTCAGGATTCAGAACCTAGACCTTATCTCCAATCACTGCCCAGGGGTGACTATGATGCAG
>NW_026756557.1:0-1157 GCF_022355385.1 Mustela nigripes
ACCAGCTGAGCATCTACCTCTACTCAGCGTAGATGGATGTCCCCAGAGAAGAAGATTGAATCAGACAGGCCCCGAGACCTGAATCAGATTCATTGCTTTCGGTTACAGGTATCTCTCCTCAGAGGCCTGATTTCCAATATTAGCATATGGGGATATCATGAGGCAGCAAGCAGAACAAATCTCTTCTCCACATGGGAAAATTATCCTTTGACGATGTCTCAAAACCTCCAGTTAGGAGAATCCTTCAGGGCCTGTGTGCCACTGCCCCATTAAAAGGCCTCCATAGACACAAAATCATATTAGGACACATGCACGGAAGAGTCCAAATCAACTCAGGATATTCGGTTGCTCCGCGAGATCCAGCAGATCTAACTTGTCTTGTTGCTAGGAGACAATTGGAATGCGAGGTGTCCTACCCCGCCATCCATCCTTAGAACCCTGCTCATAATCATTGGCCTGGGGCCAACCAACAGGTCTCAATTTTCCTGCAGAAGAATCTTTGCAGTTGGGAGCTTCTCACAACTCCCATCGTGAGAAACCCCCATGGCCTCGTGATATCCCCCCTTCATGAAGGGGCCATCAGGGACATAAGGTCCAACCTGAGAAATAGTCTGATCCTCACCCTGACTACAGATGCACGAGATCTCGATTCAGGTCTGTATATTGTGCTGCCTTGTCCTCACCCAGAAACCTAAGCCTAGCTTGTGTCCTCAGACTCCGTCCTCAGACTAATGGCCCACAAGCCCTCCAGTTTGGCAATCCAGAATTACAATGCAGCACTCTGCTTGCCCCCCAGAAGAAAAACATTGCCCTCTGGGCCTACCCAGAAACCCCAAATGAAGATCAACCTGCACGCCTCTGGGCTGTACCCAAAATATATAGGCTGACCTGGGCAATAATGCCCTTTCTGACAGAGAATGAGCCTGGACCACTTGGCACCACCCAGACAGCTTGCCGCTCACTGAGAACATAGGAACAGCCATTGCCTTAGTTCATTATCTCTTCCCAACCTCGGTTTTCAGGATTCAGATCCTAGACCTTATCTCCAATCACTGCCCAGGTTTGAAAATGATGCAGAAATCAGAACTCCTTCCCAATGGCAAGAACCTTGTGGTTGGCTTGTTGTCCAACGTTCAGTGTAGTGGAAACCTGTTTGT